>NC_090725.1:181400930-181423430 GCF_036898095.1 Palaemon carinicauda
TATATATATATATTTATATATATATATATATATATATATATATATATATATATATATATTTATATATATATGTATATACATATATTTATATATATATATATGTATATATATATTTATATATATATATGTATATATATACATAAATGAGAGAGAGAGAGAGAGAGAGAGAGAGAGAGAGAGAGAGAGAGAGAGAGAGAGAGAGAGAGAGAGAGAGAGAGATTCCTAGCTTGTGTTTAAAAGAGGTTTTTCAGTCGGGACAAAATACAATATCAAACTAAAAATCGATCATTAATGTCTACAAGTTTTTTGCGAGAATGGTATAGCAAATAACACAACAAATATACAGTAGAGTTATAAGTTAAGAATTATAATATGATAGAATTAGGAATGTATTTTACTTTCATACATATTTTTTTGTGTGTGCTTCCCCTTCCATCACGCATGCATAAGTCCTCCCCCTAACAACCAAACTCTTCTACACCTGAAATTCTGGAATCTGTAGATATTGGGGGTGACAGAAGAGGACTAGTCAAACCTAAGCTCCGTTCTGTTTTCCGTTAATTCTGTATTATCCATTTTTCTAAAATCGTACTTGCCTGGAATTATCAAGAAACTGACTGCTTGTGAATCCCATTGTCCTGTATAAATACGATATAACTGTATGTTTATTCCCACTGTGAGTTTGTTGATGTCACTAACAAGGCGAAAGTACTAACTCCGATCATGTCTTTACCTTTCGTGGATACAATACGCATTTTTTGGTCATTACGTGTTAGCTTTCATGATTGCTACATACATATCATACTATATATATGTGTATATATATATATATATATATATATATATATATACATATATATATATATGTATATTTATATACACTATATATGTATATATATATATATATATATATATATATATACACACATATATACACATATATACGTTTCAATCTATACATTGAATTATTTTTTTATTCTTACTGAAATTCATATTTTCCAGAGGTGGGTGACATTTTGATGCAAAATTTACTTTACTCTCTGTTGGCCCGAGTTTTTGTACGCCAAAAATTCATCTTTCGTTTACAGTAATTTTCATGATTTAGATTCTTTTGAACTTTACATGGGTTACCTTAGTTGATTCTGGGTATGATTACTCGAAGGCTGATGAAAGGAGAGCCACAGTTCGATCATTAGTTTAGGTGTAGATAATAATGGGAGGAAAATCTAGATCCGGTGATTATAAGAAAAAAAAAATTATTGCAAATTGAGGGCATTGATATGAGAGATGACAGAGAATTAGATGGCGAGATAAAGTAAATGATCATATGGAGAGAATAAGTTTGGTAGAAGAGAATGCTTATGATAGAAGGCGCATCAGGCAACCGACTCCTTAATATAGGGATAACGGCGGGAAAGAAGAAGACTAGGTTCTAGTTATAGACTTTTCCGATTGTTTTATTTTTTCAGATTTCATTATTTCCATAATGGGAATTTTGAGGTCGCTTAAAGAAAGCATTTGGAGATGGCAAGCGAAGTATATCCGTCCTCTTTGGAATTTATTGGGTAAACTAGTCCTCAGTTTCGTTTAATTTTTAAATCAAGAAAAAAATATTTAGCTAATATTCAGGCTTTGTAGAGCTCCATATTTAGTTGATCTGAAATTTTTTGCATGTTTAATCTGATTGAAAATATTCCATATACATTTTAGGACATTTTTTATGTAAACAATTTCCATATTTTGCAATTCTAGGATAATTTATTTAGTTATGTGCCAACTAGTTACGAGATTTTAAGGGTAAACTAAAATAAATTCCCAAAGTTTTTCATCTGAATTGCCTGATCGCCTGACATTATCAGGAAACAAAATAGAAGGAGGTCTACGGTATGCGGCTGGCATCCAAGTATGTCAGTGGATAGGGCTAGTCAGATGTTATTCCTCTCGAACGCTTTAGTTCAACTTTAATGTCTTTTTTTTTTTTTTTTTTTTTTTTTTTTTTTTTTTTTTTTTTTTGAATGATTCCGAGTTGTTGAAATAAATGTCTGTAAAGCAAATGGTGATTGAACTTGTTTAAATTGTAGAACACTTTTCGATCTTTACCTTTTAATTTGAAGATCACAAAATCTAGCTCCTAGATCTTTACGTCTTAACCCCGTCTCTATTGAATATAAATATAACACCTTCATTGTTTCACCCATTGACTATTGAATTTGAAGGTCAGAAATTCTGTTTTTCGTGCAGTGGGCGTTTTCATCCTGAATTTGAATGTTGCCAAGTAGATTTTTGCCCTTGACCCTTTAATTGCAGGTCAATGTCAGTTTTTCTGTATATTGTTGAATTTTAGTTTACAAGTTCAGAAAGTCAATCATGATAATCAATTATCTGAAATGACTCAACTAGTTATATAGAAAAAAGTCAAAATAATAGATAATACAGATGGCTTAAAAGTATCAATTTATTTAAAAAAAAAAGTAGAATATACAATTTTATCAAAGTTTTCAGCGGGTGTATCTAAAGCAGCATCATGTTCTAGTTTCACTTATCAAATTGCATAATCACATGTCAATCCATACTTGCCTTTCGTAAATCATGAATAATAGATAGTACCATTTTCTGTCAAAGAAATACAAAAGCAGAGGCCGAGTATATACATCGATTATACAGTAATAATACAAAGTTCTTTACACTTCATTTGGTTAAAGCAATTAAAAACTAAAGTACATGAGCCTTACACTGTTATCAACACTTCAGATCTTTAAGAACAGTTCAAGCACAAAATTAAGTTATATTGTCATAGAGATCAGAGATCGGACAGATCAGACAGATTTAGAATAGAGACTTTATCTTTATCTTCCATCCGAAGATTTTAGTCATAGTGAAACTCAGCCTGGAATGCGTTCATTCAAATCGGGAATCGACCCTTTTTATTGCATTTGGTTACAGGTGAACCATTAAGGGTCCCTGGTACATCACCAAACTCCTGATCAAAGTATTCGGAAGAATCTTTGTAATAAAAGATTACGTTTACACAACTTTCTTGGATGTTACCAAAATTTTTACTGTTCATTTAATACAAACTCTTTCATCAAGAAACCCATTATTATTAAGATATAACTTAATTTCTGAATCGTAACTTTTATTTTTATGAGGTCGCTTCCGTTCTAACTTCACCTATTAGCGCACGTTCTCTATCTACGCCTTCTGGACTATTCGAGATTTTCTACTATTACTACTCATAATGTCATCGCAATTATCTTTGAAACATTTACTGTACATTCATAATCCTTAAGGGTCCCTGGTACATCACCAAACTCCTGATCAAAGTATTCGGAAGAATCTTTGTAATAAAAGATTACGTTTACACAACTTTCTTGGATGTTACCAAAATTTTTACTGTTCATTTAATACAAACTCTTTCATCAAGAAACCCATTATTATTAAGATATAACTTAATTTCTGAATCGTAACTTTTATTTTTATGAGGTCGCTTCCGTTCTAACTTCACCTATTAGCGCACGTTCTCTATCTACGCCTTCTGGACTATTCGAGATTTTCTACTATTACTACTCATAATGTCATCGCAATTATCTTTGAAACATTTACTGTACATTCATAATCCTTATCTCGAGAGATTATTTCCAACACAACTGATTTCAATGTTCGCTTCTAGGGCTTTAAATTAAGAGATCTAAAGTTAGTTTTTACCATTGACTTTAAATTAGATCACAATATTATTTTTAATGCTTCGACGTTCGCGATTTGGTCTTTGTAATACTTGTCCCTTCTTAACCATGAATGTTGTGATATAAGTTTTTCATATGTTGACCTTTGGCTTAAAACTTTGGGTTTTCCCCTTGGCCTTTTAATTGTAAGTCAAAGTTTTACTTTTTACCACCTTTAGTATTATATTTTTGTAGGTCACATTTTATTTTTTAGCCTGTTGGCCTATGTATGACGAAATAACTTGCTTATTTTTTTTTACCCCTTAGCGCTTGTAGCTGAGGGTCAAATGTTCATTTTTTTTTATTCACTGTCCTTTGATTCTTTAGGTGACCGCTATAGTTTTTTTCCCTCGTCCTGGCCATTGAATTTGAAAGTAAAATAGAACTGTTTTGCTTCTTGAGTTTTAGATTAGGTCATATGATTAGGTTTTGGCTCTTGATCGCTGGAGTTGAATATCATAGCTTCAGAGCTTGTGCTTTTCACCTATTTCCTTTTGAATATGAAACGAGATTAAGCTTTTGTTTTTAACTTTTTAAGATTTTTTTTTTTTCACAGATTGGCCTTACTAAATTTGACCTTTAAATTTGATAGTCACAACTCAGGTATTTTTAGCTTTGAATTTTAAGGCCATGTTTTTATTTTGCTCTAGAAAATTAATAGGTAGATATTTTTTTTCCATCGTCTGACTTTTTGTATTTTCAAGCCTACTAACCCTATATTTCAACTATGGATAGGTTTCGGTTGGTGAAATAACGGTATACCCCTCCTCATAAAAAAAGTAAAAAATTAATTTTTTTCCCGTGTTACTTCATATTTCTTATGTCTAAAAATACTTTCAAGCATGCTAAAAAATCTGAAAATTTAGATAACAACCAGTTATATTTTACACATTCATTAAGAATATTTTTAAAGAATAAGTATACAAAAGAGACTATACAAAATAATGTAATACAAAATATAGATATAAAATAAGGTAAGAAGGTGCGCAACAATTGGTGACAGTCAGAAGGACGGTCGGACCTATAAACTTCATGATCTGCAAAGAGGAAAAAAGTAATCTTTTTGTGGGTAAAAAAAGTGAAAATTTCACTTATTTTTGGGGGTTAGTAAATAATTTATGATATTGTCACAAATTTTACAATAGGAAACCCTAATATCGTAGAATGGAAATATGTAAGAACGTTGGAACTACTATGCATCTCTGTCAAAAATAGTGTTTAATGTCTCCCATACTGATTACTTTGACACATCACTCTTTAGACCTCACTCTAATTTTTGATACTTTAATGCATTGGCGAATCTCGTTAATTAAGGCGTTTACGCTTGTCATAATAAAGCCCAAGCCAAGTGAATCAGGTGAGTAGTTAAAGCAATTCGAATACCTACACTGCCCCGTCCCTCCCCTTCCCTTCCCTACCACTGCCAAGACCCTCCTCTTATCCCTCCTGTAACCCCCATTTCTATTCTCTCCCGCGTCGTTTACTCTGCCTTTTCTGTAACCTGTTATATTTGTTAATAACTGATAGAATTGATATGTTGGATTCTTGTTATAATTATTATTAATATTTCATGATATTGTTGTATTTCGTCAGGGTGTATAAGGAATTTATAGCCTTTAACTGTTCGACGAAGTCTGTTTCAGCGAAGTCGTTTTGAGCGATACTCTTTAAGCCAGGGGATCTTAACCTTTTTACTAAAACGCCCCCTCTAGGAACTGCTCTTTCTTTCCGCGCCCCCCTTGCATCTATAGACAAATTTCATTCCGAGATTTAAAAAGAAAATTAAAATAATGGCTTGTCAGTCCATTTGCTAAGCATGAATTACATTAGTGAGATATTTGACACTGCTCTAAGGCTAAGCTACCAGATCTTGAATACATGGTTAATGAGATATTTGACACTGCTTCTGAGTTACCAGATCTTGAATACGTGGTCGAATGCTTGAGAGTGCACAACGTAAGTCCCCTTCAATGTTCAGGCGGTTTCTGTACTTGGTTTTGATAGCAACGAGCGTGGAAAATGCAGTTTCATGTAGATATGTGGATCCAAACTTTGTTAGAATCCGGAGAGCCTGATGTGAGATCAGAGGGTAAACAGAAAGGTATTTGACACAGAACGTCTCCAAACCCATATCTTTGAAGTCTTCTTTAACTGTGGAGTTGAACATCAACTCTAGGAACTCTTCTTGGACTTCATCAGCAACATCAGCTACTTCACATTGAAATGGGTTCTTGATGAATTTCCAGGCTTCACGCTTGTCATCTATATCTGGGAAGTATCTGATTAATTCTGCTTTTCAGTCACTTAGATGAGTAATAATTTGTTGCTTTAACTCAGAGTCGAGGTTACTGTCAGCAAGAGCAGAATCCAAGTTCCTAAAACTGGCTACATTTCCCTGCTGAACCCGACATTTCCAGAGGTCGAGTTTGGCCATGAAGGCTCAAATGGTGTCATGGTGCATGATGATGTTGATGATTTTCCCTTGTAGTTTAAGGTTCACAGCATTCAATGCTTCAAAAATGTCCACCAGGTAAGCTAGAGTTATCTGAAAGCCTTCAGATTGGAAATTATCATGAAAGTCTGCCTTCTGTTGTGAATCTAGAAATATTGCTGCTTCTTGTAGCTCATAAAGCCGTCCAAGCATGTTCCATTTTGATAGCCAACGTATGCTCGTGTGAAAAAGCAAGGCTTCATGTTCGGATTCCATATCCATACACAGCGGTTTGAAGAAATGACTGTTTAAGGTTCCAGCTATGATGAAGTTGACTACTTTGATAGCCACATTCAAGACTTCCATCATCTCAGCAGGCAAAGTTTTGGATGCTAAGGCTTCACGATGAAGTATGTAGTGTGTACTCATTACAGAGGGATTTTTTTCTTTCACCTTTGTGACGAACCCAGACCGCAGACCATGCATGGCTGGAGCTCCATCAGTAAACATCCCCACCAGCGATTCCCAAGAAAGTTGATTTTCCTGAACAAAGTTTTATGTATCATGAAAAATAGCTTCTGCTGTTGTGCAATTTTACATCGGGTGACAGAACAAAATTTCTTCTTTTATATTGTTGCCTGACACAAAACGAGCATACATTAGTAGCTGAGAACACTGAGCGATATCAGTCGTTTCATCACACTGGATGGCAAAAACATTCAGCGATAAGCATTGCATGATCATAAATACAACATGATTATTTAACATGCCATCAGGATCATAATGACAACATCAGGATCAAAAACAAATCAACATAACCATTAATACAATTTTACCGTAAACAACACATGATTTTCCCAGCTTCTGATTTATTACAATATTAATTCTCAGCTTTCGAAAAACTAATAATACAACATATGCCTCTTCACAATTCATCAATAAACTTAATTAAGGCGTCTCAACATATTAAGATAATGTCATAACAGCTGAGATGAAAATACCTCAGCTACCTCGACTGAAGATATGTGAAAGAGGTGTTACGCCCACGGACATGTGTGATAGATTGGGAGTCTGAGAGAGAACGGGTCTCTCACGGCCCACCAGTGAGCAAGAAGTGTACAGTTTCAGGACGAGTTAACTTCTTACCCCACCAACCTATGCCATGAGTGTCAGAGGGCAGGGAGGGGGGCCAGTATGATTATATACGAAAAATTGTATGCCTGGGAGACTTTTGTAAACAAGAGTTAGTAACGACGATACTTTGCATTGTTTCATAAACTTATCTTTATAGTACTGCCCCATGCTCTTGTCATGAAAATAACCCATAAAAGGAAAAACTTTTAATTTTCACTTGAGGCCAGTGCCCCCCCCCCCCCCCCTGGAAATCACCCGCTCCCCCCAGGTTAAGAACCACTGCTTTAAGCAATGGTCGTTTTCAGCGGAACTGTTTGAGCGATGAGTAGTATAAATGCTACTAAAAGTGACAAGATAATCTTTCTATTCAACGGTAAACTAGAATTTAGCATTTTAGAATCAATAAACTACAGTTTTTCATATTATTATTATTATTATTATTATTATTATTATTATTATTATTATTATTATTATTATTATTATTATTTGCTAAGCTACATCCCTAGTTGGAAAAGTAGGCTGCTATAAGCCCAGAGGCTCCAACAGCAAAAATAGCCCAGTGAGGAAAGGAAACCAGGAAAAACCAAATATTTCAAGAACAGTAACAACTATAATATAAATATATATATATATATATATATATATATATATATATATACATATATATATATATATATATATATATATATATATATATATATATAAACTCAAACAAAACAAGATGAAAAGGAATAAGATAGAATAGTGTGCCCTCAAGCAAGAGAACTCTAACCCAAGACAGTGGAAGACCATGGTACAGAGGCTATGGCACCACCCAAGACTAGAGAACAATGGTTTGATTTTTGACTGTCCTCCTAGAAAAGCTGCTTACCAAAGCTAAAGAGTCTTTTCTACATGTGAATCATCGGTCTTTTGTTTGATAATAAGTAACTTGTACATTTACCCATCATTGAAATAATTTTATTAAATCACGGACGAGACAAAGTTATATTCGATTCATATATAGAAAGGACAAAGCAGCTCAGAGCACTATTATATGGCAATGTGAGGTATATAACAGTAAAGGATGAGTAAAGACAACTTTAGATTGCAGAAATGATAATAATCTTACGGAAAAGATGAGCATAGTTGTGATTCAGTGAAAGTTTACATGGGAAAGGTTAAAGAAGAATTAGTGATCACTGACGAAAAGGTACGATTCACCACGATGCAGACTTCAGGACGCAGTAGTTGGGTTTCAGATGAAGTTGCATGAAGGATTGGGACAAGAACAAAAGAGGTCAACCCTCCTCTTCGGACGGCAGCGGGTCTCTATAAGCTTCTGGACGTACGCTCTTTTGTTGGCAGCCTTCTGGAGATTTATCTTACGCCTTTTTGGAGGAATACTCACACAGACCTCCCTTGGAAGTGGTTTTCCGTAGATGTGCTGAGCCATCTACGGCATATGTGCATTGTGGAGTTTGATCACGGCTGTGATATCGCAGGTTATCGTCACTTGCGACGCCTGTACTCCTGATTCCCTCCAGAGGATTTGGCGGAAGACGTGGCCGTCGCTGTCCCGCCACGTAGGAGGCGTTACGCCAACCACTGTCCTGTCTGTCTTGAGCTGCATGTCCAGGAGAGCTAATGGCTCGTGAGGAGGCTCGTAGGGAGGCAATTGCAGGTAAGAGGTGATTATCCTGTGTTGTCCCTCGGAATTGATCTCGACCCCTGGGTCTATCTGGACAATTTGTGGGCTCCCCCGTATAGCTGCTGGGAGGTTGAAGAAACTCCGTGAACTCCTGTGCACTTCGTTGTACGCGAGGATTTGCGTATTTAATTATTAATCATATATATATATATATATATATATATATACATATATATATATATATATATATATATATGTGTATATATATATATATATATATATATATATATATATATATATAATGTATGTTATTGAGTTGTCGGTATTGGGTATTTATTGCCCCTCAGAATATCTATTTGAATTAGTTTCAAGTTTAGTACCAACACGGTTAGGTAGGAGATTTAAGGGGTTCCTGTCTTTATTTTCTTTAGTCTTCCTTCAATCTTATAATTATAGGTAATTTCATTATTGGGCCCGTATTATTATCATTTGAGCCTTTGGCATGTTATGTCCTTTCCATGCTTTGTTAGGGTCAGCTTTTAAGTATTAGGTTTCCTTGTGAGCCTGTTATTGTTATTGCTCATATTTACTGTTAAGTTTTCTCACAAGGCTTATTTAGTATTAAGTGTATTGTATAATTAAATATTGTTTATTTTATTCTGGTGTTTGTTTCCACATTCCTCATACCCTGTGTACTTTCTTACGGCCTACTATCCATGTGATTATTGAAGTATAAAGAACCTGTATTACGGCCAAAGGGGTCGTAACAATTTGGCCTTACGTTTAGCAAAGATTTTTTTTCTTATTTTATGACAGTGGAGTGGGGAGTAATGTAGTAATCGTCCCATTATGTTGGTACAATTCTTTATGTGGTTAATGATTATATTTCTTTAAATAACCTTTGTCAAATTCTTGATATACTGTTCTATGTATATTTTTGCTCTTGAACAATAATATAAAGTTGAATTTATATTCATTTTATTAAAAACTGGTTAATGCTTATATTTCTCTTAATAACCTTTGACAAACTTTTGATACTAATATTTGCTTCAAACACTCTTCAAAATACCTGTTGGCGGAGTCACTTAGTAGTAAGTCGCCGAATCTAACATTCGCTCTTAATACATCGCTTTAAATGAACTTCACTCAATTGGCTTCGCTGAAAAATACTTCGCTGGAAGTGACTTCGCTTAAACGACTGGCAACGCCTTTAACCTATTTATCCAACTTGATAAACCTGTCCTGGGTGTTCTCCAAAGACAGGATTGATGGGCTTTACCTCCTTGAAAGGCCTCTGTGGAATAAACAATAGCTCTAGAATACAAACAGAATTATACAGTGGCACAAATAATTATAGTATTTAAAACTGATAAAAATCTACGAACTACATAATTTGTTGGATTGATATTCACAATTACGAACACTCGCGCGCACACACACACACACTATATATATATATATATATATATATATATATATATATATATATATACATATACATATACATATATATATATATATATATATAAGATTTATATATATATATATATATTATATAAGGAGATAATTACAGATAGAATATTAAGATATACTTATTCAGTAATATGCTTGTGTTTCTTATGCCAAATTGTGTTATTGTGTGTGTCCAACAAACCTGAAGTTTCTCCTACTTGTTAAAACTAATCCTTAGTTTATTGTTATTTTGTTCCATTTTATATATGGAATGGAGACGTAATGCAAATGCATTTCTGCATTTACTGGGCAAATTAACATGCAGGTCATGAATATGATGGGGAAACCTCCTCGGTAAAACAAACACTGAGACAACAAACTGCTTAGACACAAACGATAGCAGATACCTAAATTATGATTGTTAATGGTAAAATGAGCAAATACACCGTAACATTCTCGATCAACTTATATAACACTTGATTACATTTACTCTACCTTTCAAGGAGGTAAAACCCATCAATCCTGTCTATGCAAAACACGCGTCTCATTATTTTTAGTTTAAAGAAGCCATCAGGGCAGGTTCATCAAGTTGGATAAATAGGCTAAAGGCTATAAACTCCTTATGCACCCTGACGAAATACAATATCCTATGATAATAATGACTATAAAAAAATACAACACATCAATTCTATAAGTTATTAACAAATATAACAGGTTGCAGAAAAGGTAGAGTAAGCGACGCCAGAAAGACTAGGAAAGGGGGTTACGGGAGTGATAGGAGGGGGGTTGAGACAGAGAGAGAGAGAGAGAGAGAGAGAGAGAGAGAGAGAGAGGGGGGGGGGGGGAGGGGAGGAGAGGGGATGGACGGGGAGAGTAGGTATTCAAATGGTTTTACCTACTTACCCAATTCACTTGACTTGAGCTTTCTTATGACATGAGTAAACGCCTAAATTAACGTGATTTGCCTATGCATTAAAGTATCAAAAATTAGGGTGAGGTTTATAGTGTGTTGTTGTCAAAGTATCATTGTGATTTAGTAATTAATATGGGAGATATTAGAGAAAAACAATATTTTTTTGCCAGAAATGTATAGTAGGATGTTATTTACTGTTCTCTATCGGGCAAATGTAAAGGTAATTTTTTGACCTACAGTAATTTCAAGTTGAAAATTTTTGATAAAAATGTTTGCATTTATATTAAAAAAATTATTTCTGCACGATAACATAGCAAAATATAGTAAATTTTATGGAGAGGAAAAAGTAAATAGAGATATGCCATCCTACCCTAGTGCCAGACATCAAACATTCGTGCGGCCAAATATGCTGCCTGAAATTTAGGAAGGGTGTGTGAATTTCAGCGTGTTATTTAATTATCTAGTTTTTGTGTGTCCGTTTAAAACTTTGATGTCTAAACGATATTTTGAAACCTTGTAATGAAAACTATGACCAAAAGAGAGAGAGAAAAAAATATACGGAATGAAAGATATTCTAATAAAAGGAAAAAAAATGTATTATTTTACGTGAACTAATGGTTCATGTACCTATCGTAGAGATTAAAATTATTTCATTTTTTCACAAAAGTAGTAAGAAGAGTTCATTGTTGGGGAGCACCGAAAACACTATGAAATAACGCAAATAAATAGAAATTACATCTCAGAAGAATTTACTAAGACACACAGGGTTGGTAGCCATAACATCTATTTACTGTATATTTACCAACACTAATAAACGCTAAAATAATATAAGTATATAAACAGTTTGATGTGCACTGAAAAAAAAGAATAAAAAAAAATAGATAGTTTAAGAAAAATTAATTAAAATTTAATTAGCGAAATCTCATGGAAAATTTAATAGGCCCACGTGTTTTGCATTTCATTTCTTTACACTCTCCGACTAAAAAACTCTAAATAGTAATCAACATAAATGAGTGAACAGTTCATTATTGATCAGTACCGATAAAAAAAGAATAATCTCAGAAAAAAAGGTAAAAAATTCTAAAAAAACTATTTTTCGGAAAGAAATACTAATCCACACGTCGTAGCCAACACTAAAACTATTACTATCAATATTATACGTAAACACTTTATTACTGACGAGTAAAAAAAAAAAAAAAAGTAAAATATAACTGAAAAATTGGCATTTCTAAGAAAAATCAACTAATTTTCACCAAGTGGCATCTTAGAAAAATTCTTTCACACATGTACCCAAACAATCCACCCAAGCTCTCCAACAGTAACAAACTTCACAACTATCATCACTACTACGTAAAGAATATATCTTTTTATTTTGATTTTTTTTACGACTCACGATTTATAGGCTTTGTTACGTTGACCTCGCCAATAGGCAAGCTTGGAAATGAAGGAAGCAACAGAGCTGGACTGAAGCACGTCTTAACCGATCGTAGATGGTAGTCTTCTGACTTGCTGCAGGTCGATCACCCTCAAATCCATGACGGCTGGCGCGTTTTGTATGAAAAGCAGTTTTTTTTTATTTATTTATTTTTTTTTTTTTTTACATTTGCTAGGGGTCGGTGTCGACACACCACACCTATCCAGGGTCAGTCACAAATTAATTTTTCCCATCATGGCTTTGAATTTGAAATTTCCCCTTGAATTTCGAATTTGAGAGCTATAAGACTCTATTTTGATCCATTTCCTTAGAATTGTAGGAAAATAAATCAAGTGTAGTCGAGAGCAAAAAAAGTTATTATATGATTTTGACATTTTGAGGTCAAAATTTGTTGAAAAACTGAAGCTTCTCCCTCAACTTATGAGGATAAGTGGTGAACTGTAATCTTCAAATTTGTATGCCAAGAGTCAAAATGGTGACCTTTGAATTGCAAAGTCACGGGACAAAAAACTAGTCACAACATTAGTTATTCTTATTTCCTGGACATAAAGAGGGTTTTTATTTGCTTGTCTTTTAGTTTTGAAGGGAAATATGGGTTATGAAACTAATGATATCCAGCTGTTGAACTTACACGACTATCTAATCAGACGACAACTGACCAGAATATTCTCCAATTATTCAAACGTGTTGGACCTCATCCTCCGTGCATTTTTCCCGATGAACCGGGACTGATAAACTCTATCCCGGTTCCCACCACTGGATGTCTGTGCATTGGGGGAACGGGGAGGGTATTTCGGAGACCAATAATGTCGCGGCTTATTGAGGTTCATATCAATAGCCTGATGGCGGATCACCTTCCAACTTTGAGGGGCAATATCCTCTCTTTTTTTTCTTTTTCTCTTTTTCATTTCCTCTTACCCCTTTCTACAACAACAACAACAACAACAACAACAACTACTACTACTACTACTGAAATAACAATTTTGTAATTATTTTATATTTACTTATAGTACATAATATTTCGGTGTCAGGAGACTTACCTTGATATGCATCAGTCAAATCATCACCTTTTCATGGAAAGAGAAACAAACGCCACACGCCAAAGGAATAGAAAATGAAATATAGAAATTACAGATCAAACTTTCATATACAAGGTAAGAGTTAAATGAAGTTTCTTGCTAAAACATTTTCAAATTACTTTTAATTTTTCTGAGTTTTGTTTTGTTTGTAATTCTTCCTTTTATAATCTATATTCAACCACCCGATGGTGTGTTTTCTGTCCTTCCAATATTGATATGGAACCTAAGTCCAAGTTTTTAGGTATTTGAAGTAGATGAAACGACACCGATGCGGGACGATTAATGGATAAAGATTTTTTTTTTTACTGTTGTTGCTACAATGGCTATGTATCCTCTGTAGTAGTCTTAATTTTTTTTTTTTTTTGTATCCCAGATCGTATTGTGCCATTAGGTCATTGTGCTTGCTGCGTGAATATTTTTCTGATCACCTTTTGTCCAGATATTCACAGACTTAACTAACCACCACACAGTATTGCCCATGCAATTGTTTCCATATGTTGCATTTTCTGGAAATATTGTTTTAGCTGTGACCAAATTACGGAATAGTATTTCGAACTATGCTGTAGAACCTAAGATCACGCTTGAAGGGAATACTTTTTTGGAAAGTTCATGTGAGTCCGTTTATGGATTTTACGTTATTTAATTTTCATGATTTTTTACGTTATTTTCTAATTTTTTATTTCTCTTTTAAAATATATGTATAAATGTGTTTCTTGTTCTATCCTGGACTTCAGTCGCTATGTGGCCCCTTGGGCTTGAACTATTAAGTATTTCCAGCGAGGGATGTCACTTGGAAATAAGAATCCTGATAATGATTTATGTAGGCTAAGATAGAATAGGTTGATGAGGGGAGACGATAGGAGGAGAGCAACACGACTATGGTAGACCCAAACACTTATCATTTCTTCATAGGCTTATGTTTTCTTAATAATAATAATAATGATAATAATAATAATAATAATAATGATAATGATAATAATATTAGTAATAATAATTGATAATTAATAATTAATAATTAATAATTAATAATTAATAATTAATAATTAATAGTAATTATGGTGAGAAGAAGAAGAAGACTAGTCTTAACAGTAATGAGGAAACTTAGTTCTATTTTGTTCTGGTTTAAGTAACGAAAAGTTGAAACTACATGGTTACTACAATGATTCTATTTTAATTTTTGTACAAAACTTACATATTTATAAAGACAAAAGTAGCCAAAACCATAAGCCAAATACAAATTAAGATTTTGTTTGCCGAACCAAACAAAAGAGGCTCAAGTTTGGCCACATCTTAATCAATAAGAGTTTGTATCCGGTGAGTTATAGGGGATCCTAAACATTGTGGTATTGATATTTCGAAGTTTAGTCCCTCTCCCCATTGATCATTTGACCTTTTCTGACAGAGAAGGAGGGCACTAGTAAAAAGAGCTACATTAAAACAAAAAAAAAAAGAGAATACATTACTGCAACATTTTCGAAAGGATTTGTAGATCGAAATTTCGTTTAAAGATTTTCACTGATAGTTTTTATTCTCCTCATATCTTAGTCGAAAAGATCTTGGATGAAAAGAAAAAAAAAAAACCTCGTAGATCCTGTCTGTTGAATGATAAAGCCAAATGATTTAAACTCAGTAAAAACTTATATGCGTTAGTATGATATTTTATTTAACAATTTTGAGAAGTGCCCAACTTCAAGGAAATAAACTGAACAATATGCTTTGCCGTCGGAGGTCACTCGGAGGAATTATAGCAACGGTTCCATCTCGGGTTTGGCTTTCCGAAATGTTGGACTGGGAGAGGTCAACAATAGTGTCAGTCAGAGGATTTCAAGCGACTATTGGATAACTAGAAAGTCCCATGAGCATTTTATCAATGTTTTACGGTGCTCTGGAGATGATTGCCAACTTGGATACTGTGATTTCGACATTTGAGCACAATCTTCTTAGTATATGAATATATATATATATATATATATATATATATATATATATATATATATATATATATATATATGTGTGTGTGTGTGTGTATATGTATATATATATATATATATATATATATATATATATATATATATATGTGTGTGTGTGTGTTTGTAAGTATACATACATACATACGTGGGTACTAAGATTTTGTCATTAAGTACAATGTTCCTAATATTTCCAGTTTACTGGTGTTTTTGTTTTCTTCCAAATCGTTAATGTTCGATCCTTCCTTCATCCTCACGTCAATCTTCTAATTAAGAAAAAATGGAAATCTGGTGGCGCATGCGTAATATCTAGTGAGGAGGGCAGCTGTATGACAGTGTTCAAGGCGCGATTGCTAGATGAAAGGTTTCAGATCGATCGTGTGAATTAATTGAAATCTCACTATAACTAGCAAAGGGCCTTTGACATGGATCTTGCTTCTGTTGGTTCTCACTCTCTCACCCTCTGGAAGTTATGAAAGAAGACGCCCTTTGAAGAACTTGGGAAGGTTTCTGCGAAATCCTTCAACGGCGTCTGGAAGAGTAATTGGTCAGAAATAAGAATAGTCAGAGGTTGACGCCGTCTAAGATTTAACTATTGGAATCTCACTGGAGAGAGAGAGAGAGAGAGAGAGAGAGAGAGAGAGAGAGAGAGAGAGAGAGAGAGAGAGAGAGAGAGAGAGAGAGAGTGTTTGTCTTTTGATAGTCAAGTTGATGTCTGCCTAATTTCTTTTTTCAAAGTATGTTATTGTACAAGTAGTGTTCCTTAAAAATGAGAGGATGTCCAGATTTTGGACTACAATATCATTGATATCTGTGTAAGAAAATGACATGTTATTATGAGCCGGGATTATTTTTAAGGAGGTAACATCAACCGAAATTATTCCAAGAAATATATATGTCCCCTATTGCTCTCGAAATTAAGTATTAACAGTTGAGAGACTCATAAGGTAAAGGTCCTCATTAAAGTTTCCTCAAGAGAGACTTGTACTTTCTTTCGTCTTTCACAGAACGAAGTTTTTTTTTTTTTTGTTATTATTAAACAAAATAGGTCGTGTTATGTTTGTTTCCTTTACCTCTATACTGTACAGTAGATATGTTCCCTTTTACTGCCTTTTATTAACCATCAGGATTTATACCATGTTTTCCTTAAAGTGGGTATCACGATTTCCTTTTTTTTCCGAATATATGGTGTCTCATATATAGCTTTCCATGCATACATAATTTCTCTGATTGAACTCTTTATTAGCTTCTCTGTGCTGAAAATCTATGTACAATATAGTTCTCAGTGTAAACTGATGTTTTTTTGTTTTTTTTCACCATGATTATATGTCATGTTTAGTTTTACCAAAATGTTATGTGTGATTCTGCTGTTTGCAGGTTCCTGGGGATTTATTTTCCAAAACCATAAATTGTTTCTCTCGGAGATAGGTGTCAAATATACTGTAGCTTTTTGTGGATGAATTCTTGCCGCCCTTCAAGTTATTTGTTATTCCAAGAAAGAATATATTTTTCTTGATTTTTATCTCTTGGGGGATGTTTTACAAATGGGTTTTTGCTTATAAATGACGGTTTACTTGCGTTTCTCTTTAAAAGAGATATACCTTTCTCAAG
Source organism: Palaemon carinicauda (assembly GCF_036898095.1). Classification (NCBI taxonomy): domain Eukaryota; kingdom Metazoa; phylum Arthropoda; class Malacostraca; order Decapoda; family Palaemonidae; genus Palaemon; species Palaemon carinicauda. The sequence goes on from NC_090725.1 coordinate 181,418,305, forward strand.
TAACATTCTGGCACAGCAACCAATCAATGAAGTTTCTCTAACACCCTATTTTCGTTTTTCATTCGTTGTTTGCAGATGTCGAAGTGAAAACTTTTAGACAATTTTCTAATTTTCTTGGGATGTTCTTTGCTGTTTTTTTTTTTTTCCGCAAGGAATTCATGTCATCTTAATATATCAATAGTATCTTGAAAAATGAATACTTTCATTCTTAGTTTTAACGACTATGTTTTCAGTTTAAGGTAGACATGCTGTGGTTCAAAGTTTCCTGTATAAATGAAGAATATTTTTAGTTTGTCATTTCACCGGATATTTGTGGCTACCAGTATTTTTGAAAATATACTTGTAAACTTCCTAGTGGTGTGAAAATTCTAAGGACCTTTAAAGATTATTGTTTTTCTTAAAATTCTGGATAGCATTATCATTTCCCAGTACTGTATAAAAAGTGATACGTTTTTGTTGTCTCGAGATAACTCAACATAAATATTTTCTGTGGTCATGTTTTTTTTTTTTTTTTTTTTTTTTTGCGGTTAATCATTTGTCAAATTTCATAACATTGATATGACGTTGCTTCATCAACTGCCTTTCTCCCAAACTTATGCTATTACATACAGTACGAGGCCCTAAAGTATCTTTGTGCTTTGATAAATTACTGCTGTCAACGATGTTAATTGAAAATCTAATTTCGCACTTCTCTCTCTCTCTCTCTCTCTCTCTGGTAGTTCATGGCCAAGTTCAATGTCACCGTGAGCGTTAATTACTGAAAAGGACGCGGATCACAATGACCTGGAAAATGCTTCTGGGTATTTCTTGTAATGATATTTCCGTGTGTGATGTGTTTGATGGCATGATATACCGAATGCGTTTGGGTCAGCGCTCTTTAGGAACGGCTATTTTGATAACCAGCGCTTTTAGTGTTTCTGTGTTTGCATGTTGTAAGTACGAACGTGTATGTCATGTGCTGTCGTTCATTTAGTGTACCAAGATTATATTTGCGTTCGCCAGTACCAACTGAGAAGCTATGTTTTTGGTTATAAGGAACTATTTTGAGGCTCAGCAACTTGTTCTGTATTTTGAGAGATGACTGAGTTTTTGTGTATATGGGTACATGGTTGCAAGCATACATGTACTGATTGCTTTATCTGCAAAGTGTGTCAAGAAACATTCGACTTGTATTTGGTATCTGCTATTCAACAATGGCTTTCAGGCCTGTAGGAATTTTGAGATTTTAAGAGAGAAGGATAAAACAACACTCAGACCACAACTAATAATGATTCCCAGCAGAAAATAGTTGTAATTCCCTATAGAACGCGGTAAATTACGACTTACGGATAATGAAAAGGATAATTTAAAAGAAAGTTGCCATTTGTGAGCGGTTAAAACGTTTCTTAAGTTTCCAATAGTTCTAATCTTGAAGAACATTACTAATTTTCGCTGAGATTAGGGGACAGTTAACCAACATATTGTGGAACCCTTTTCAATAGCCTTTACCCAAGGTCACAATGTCTATTTTCCAGTAATCCTGTTTGTACCGTCTTTGCTGAAATCCGACTTATCTGGAATCATCAAGAAGTTGAAACTTGCTGCAAGTGTTTTTATGTTGAATAGGTTGACATAATTTTCTCTTTACAGTTTATATGACAGAAATATTGTAACTGTTAGTGATCTTAGAATATTTTATATTATCTATTTATTACTTCTAATATATAGTGCTAGTCGGTATATCTTAGCAATCCATGTTTGCCAACGGATGAGGAACTTTGTGGGGTAACGAGAACTTTGGGTGTGGAGGAAATGCCCCCCTAAATCTCGATGCAGTCACTGGCAGCAGGGAGACGGATTGGGTTTAAGGCGATAGTCCATATGCCTTTTCGGTTTGTACTCCTGATGCTTGTTGGATGATCTAACTGGAATTAGTATGGACCGGCAGGGGTCACTTGCCTTAGATAGGCACTGCGCATCACAAGGAACTGGCTATACTTTGATGAATTTAGCCAATGAATCATCTATGGATTTAGTCGGTCTGTGAAAAGTGAAAATGACAGAATGGTCAACAGTCCCGGGCGTAGTGGGGTGCAAATAATTTCCCGGTTTATGAATACTAAAGAAAGATTGAAAATTGGTAATTGAATTGTTAGAGCCATGAATCGGATTGGGAAGTTACAGCAAGTGGAGAATGAATATATGCAATATAGTTTGGATATCTTGGCCCTAAGTTATATACGTTGTAAGGGGATTGGTAAAGAAACCTTAAACCAAGGCAATATATATATATATATATATATATATATATATATATATATATATATATATATATATATATATATCAACTCAGGAAGAACAGATAAAGTTAGAAGAGAAGGGGTAGGAATGCTGATAATACCAAAAAGAGAATTGGCATTAACGGAATAGAGAGCTTTAAATAGTAGATTGTTACTTGAAAAGTTTGAATCAAAACCGTGCAATATGAGCATTATAGTTTGCCATACACCGACAAATGAGTCCCCTGAAGAAAGGAAAAATGAATACTATGAAGAACTACAGAATGTACTTGGTAACAATCCAGAGAGAGATATGAAAAGGGTTATTGGCGCCTTCAGTATTAAACTTGGAAGCAATAATCAAGGTATAAAGAATATGATGGATGTTGGGGGTCTTGGCGAAGTTGCAAACGAAAATGGGGTACATTTTGTACATTCTTGTTCAACCAACAATCTTGCTATTGTAGGTATTTTCTTCCAGCAAAAGGATATTCTCAAATATACGTTGAATTCATCATGTGGCAATTACAAAAGTCAAATAGACAATATAGCCCTTTAAATGAGAAAAGGAGGACTCTGAGAAATGTAAAAAGCTATAAAGGTGCTGATATAGGTAGTGATCACCATCTCCTCATTGCCACACGGAAATTAAAACTTAAAGCACCCAACAGAAATGTAGATATATAGTATACCTAGGTTTGATACAACTAAGCTTCTAGAAGATGGGCACAGAGAAACCTTTGCAATTGAATATAGGAATCGATTTGCATTATTGGAGACTTTCAAAGACGAAGAGCAGACAATTAATGAATAATGGCGTGATATTGAGATCATATATCAGTCAGTTGGAAGTGAAGTTTTGAACACGCAATTACAAGGAGAAAACCATGGATACTTAGGATACTATAAAAAGGAGACAAAGATAGAAATTTATTGCCGAAAGTTTTAGAGGAAGTAATGAAAATTACAAGGTAGAGCATGCTAGATATTCCATTATTGATAGTGAAGTTAAAAGGAAAGCCAAGAATGACTGGAGAGAAAATTCTGACCGAAGAGCAGATGAGGCTGACAAAGCTATGAATTCAGGGATTGGCTATGGTGCAAGAATTGTTCATAGAATTATTAATGAAATCTACTGGGTCAAAGAAGAAGAAGCAAATACCCATCAAAATGAGAGATGAATCTGTTATAACAACCGAGGATGAAGAAAGGCAATGTTGGATGGAACCCTTTTGTGAGGCCATAAATAGGAGATATGAAGGGAATAATTTTATTGATATACCTGAAACTGAGGAAGACATTGATGTGCCCATGAATAAATTCAGTGTGCTTGAAATCCCCCGGTTACCATGAAATAACTGCCGAGATGATATTTGGTGAAAATAAAGTGTCTCAGAATACTTACAAGATTATTTTATAGAATTTGGCGTGAAGAGGCAAAGCCCGGTGAATAGGAAAAAAAAAAATCAACATGAGAACTGACTGATTACAATAATTACAGAGGCATCACACTTACCCCTGTTGTCATGAAAATATACAGTATGCTCATTCTAAAGAGACTAAAGAGAGAGATTGATAAACAAGCTGGATTTCGAAAAGGTAGAATTTGTGCAGATCAAATTTTCATTTTAAGACACGGGGTACAACAATGCGTAGAATATTGAAATCCACTTTTTATGGCATTTGTTGACTATGAAAAAGCCTTTGATAGTGTTCAATTTTGTGTAGAGTCCTGCATTATTATGGAGTTCCTCTTAGATATGTAAATTTGATCAAGTCTGTTCAGGAGCATAGCAAGTGCAAAGTTAATATTAGTTGAGTTCTATTAAATGAATTTCCAGTGAACAGTGGAGTACTCCAAGTGAATGTGCTGTCACCTATGTTGATTATCCTCCTCATGGATTTTGTAATACATAGAATAATTTGGAGGTGGTAGAGAAGGATTGGACGAGATTGGTAACAGGAAATTAGCTGACCTAGAGTAAGCTGATGATGCTTTCCTTATTAGAAGAACACCACAGGACTTGCAGAGCTTGCTTACCAGAATGCATGAACTATCACATGGTGTTATGCACGAAATTACATAAAAATCAGACTATCAGTTTCGTGAGATTGGTGTTACCGTATGTACATGAGTCATGGTATGACAATGAAACAATCTCCTATAGATTTAGTAGATTTTGAAAACAAAGACCTCTGAATGATATTGAGAGTTAGATGGCAGGACAGGATTAAAAATGAAACTGTAAAAGAGATCACTCGAGTACCATATGTGGATGAGATCATGATGAGGGGTAGATGGAGATGATTTGGGCATGCTTTTTGCACTCCTCAAGAGTGATTGGTTCACCAAACTTTCATCTGTGCTCCACAAGGCACTAGAAGAGTTGGAAAACCCAGGCCTACATGGCTGAAGACTATGAAGCATGAAATGGGAGAGGATGAATGGAGAAGTATGTTTTAAAAGCTTAAGATAGAAACGACTGCCGAAATATGATCGAGGCCCTGTCCGTCAATACACTTAGGAGATGATGATGATGATGATGATGAATATATAGTATCCTTTTCTCACAGGGCTACTTTTAATTGTGGGTCCTTAGAGCTTGCAGCATCTTCCTTCTCCAACAAGGGTTGTAGGTTAGCTAGCAATAATAATAATAATAATAATAATAATAATAATAATAATAATAATAATAATAATAATAAATGCAAGCTTAGAGATCTCATTCTTGTTTATGTATAGTTTTTCTCACTGTGTGTCTAATGATGTCACCAATAATATGAAAGTACTAATTCAAAGCCCGTCTTTCCACTTTCCCTTTTATGGCTGTAATACTTATTTTATGCTCATTGCATGTTAGTTGCTGT
>NC_090725.1:181425930-181428430 GCF_036898095.1 Palaemon carinicauda
ACAATTTTTAGCTATTTTATAGTGATTTTTCATGTATCTGAAACGTATTTCTCCTTATAATTGCATTTATAAGGTAAATATGCATTATGCACTAACAGCATCCTGATAATATACATAAAACATTTCAGCAGTAACCTCTACAAATACTTTTAATACATGATTATACATTCCCGGGAAACCTCATCAGATGACTACCTCTTGAGTTATATCTATAATTATTGGAGCGTCTGCATCTTGCCGTCCAACTACCAACCATCAGCAATTTTTGACTCTTCGAATTGTAGTTAGTCTCTCAACTTTATCTAGCTTGATTCATATCAGAAACACAATCTCTTTATTTCTAGCTCATATATAATGAATGTTTACCATTTGAGAGAGAGAGAGAGAGAGAGAGAGAGAGAGAGAGAGAGAGAGAGAGAGAGAGAGAGAGAGAGAGAGAGAAGGATGATTTCAGTCTTCGACATCTCTTTTTACTACATTCTTCTTGTCGCAACTATTAGACGGGAGATGTTGATTATTGTTTTAGTTTTATTAAACTTTGTAGGTTTTCGTAAATTCCAAGCTTTATATCATGAAAATTTTTAATTTTTTTATATTTGGAATATCTCCAAAGAAAAGCCTGGTTTCTATTTCTTGGAAGATTTGTATTCTTTTCATTCTCTCTAATAAAAACTTCAGCTCTGTTTGCAACATCTAGAACCGGTAAACTTATTGAACAATTATAGAATTATGGAGTTTTCATGTCACGTACATTCGTTAATCATGTCACATTTCAACATTACAAATTATACTGGGTAGCAACAAAATTAGATTGTAATCTCATTTAAATTTCCACTTCCGCAAAGTAAACAACAGCAAAGCGACACGAGTATGCACAACAAAAGATCTTGTATAAATATTAAAAAATTTACTTTAGTATTAAATAGAAAATGATTGGTCTTTATTGATTGCATTAGAATATTGGACACACACACACACACACACACTATATATATATATATATATATATATATATATATATATATATATATATATATATATATATATATATATATAGAGAGAGAGAGAGAGAGAGAGAGAGAGAGAGAGAGAGAGAGAGAGAGAGAGAGAGAGAGAGAGAGCTTTCATAGGAATAAGACTCGAACGTTTTGCAATAATATCTGCAAGAATGATCTATACCTAAGCTTAGAAAAACTTTATCATTACGCTACTTCACAAAAGGGAGACACAAAACACCTTAAAAATGACTGTTCAATGAGTTTACTCTCCGTAAAATGTGAAATATTTACAAAGATCATATTAGGCTGAATAGAAAGGCGCAGACAGCTAGGCTTTAATTAACCAAGAGAGCAGGCAAGCTTTAGAAGTAGGTATTCAACCACTGACCATATACATGTAATTAACCAATTAGTGGAAAATTCAACAGAGTATGACAAACCACCATTTATGGCCTTTTTAGACTATGAGAAAGCTTTTGATTCTGTCAAAAACGTCAGCAGTTATGAAACCCTTTAAAGACAAGTAATAAAAGATTCTTATGTTAGAACTCTTGAAGATAACTATACGGGAAGTACAACTACCCTAAATCTACATAAAGATGGCGTAAATTCCGATTGAGAAAGGAGTTAGGGAGACCGCATCTCTCTTAAATTATGCACAGCGTATCTAGAATTTTTTAGATAGGGTAAATGTAGGAATTAACATTACAAATTTTTGCAGCTGCCATAGTTCTATTTAGTGAATCATGGGAGGAATGGCAATAGAAAATGAAGAAATGTCGGACGGAAAAGGAATATGAGTAAAACTAGGATAATGTTCAATGAAAATTCAGAGGGACAAAAAATAAGGGTTATGGAAGAACCTCTAGAGATAGTAAATGAATATGCGTACTTATGTTCCCAAGGGCATGCGGCCATAATTAAAAGAAGGATAAGCATTGCATGGAGAGCTTTTGATTAACAAAATGAGGTTAATAAAATTAAAATGCCATTTTCTCTACAAACAAAAATATTTCATCAGATGGTCCTAGCAGTAACAACTTATGCGTCAGAAACGTGGAGCCTCACAAAAGACCTAGAGCATAAGCTAATTACAAATCAAAGTTCTATAGAAAGAATAATGCTAGTATTAACAAAAATAGACAGAAAAAGAGCAAAAAGGATACGAGAGCAAACTAATGCAGATGCTATTTCAAAAACTCGTAAGAAAAAGAAATAGACATGGCCATGACATAAGAGAATGACAGATAATAGATGGACAATAAGAATAACAGACTGGGTCCATAGATATTGCAAAAGAAGTAGGGGAAGGAAGACAAGACGATGGACTGAAGAGCTAAGAAAATTTACAGGTAGAGTTTGACATGAAAATACCATAAACAGACAGGAGTTGAGGACATGGCTTAACCCTTTGCCCTACAGAGGACTAGCAACGGCTGATATATATGTGTGTGTGTGTGTGTGTATACTGTATATGTATATATATACATATGTATATATAC
>NC_090725.1:181430930-181568430 GCF_036898095.1 Palaemon carinicauda
CTCTTGTGATATGGACTATAACTCCACACAATGTATCATATGATACAAGGCAATTAGCTCCTTTTGAAAATATGGAATTGTAGTGCATTGTCATAGTTATTCTTTTTCAGTTTATATTTATTCCAATTTTACTGTCCTTAAGTTTTCAGGTTATCGGTCTGTTTTTCATTATTCTATCTTCTTTCTGCTCAGGTCATTTATTCGTAATTGAATTATATGCTAATTTTCGTCAGGCTATGCAATTAAGCTTTTAGCCCTTTTGCATTATGTAAATTAGCTTTTCTAAATTATCATAGCTCATTTTCACTTTGGGTCTTTTCCATGTCTTTGCCATCAGTTAGTTTCATAATTGTGGAGTAGCAGTAGTAGTAGGGGAGAGAGAGAGAGAGAGAGAGAGAGAGAGAGAGAGAGAGAGAGAGAGAGAGAGAGAGAGAGAGAGAGAGAGAGAGTAAAACTTTCGATTTAGTATATTATAAATGGAAGCAACAGAGAATGACTTGATCTTTATTTGTTTATACTTTGAAGTTCTCTGCCTGCTCTCTGTCTCATTCTTTGTAGTCAGAATGGTCTTTTTTCCTTCCTCCTTTGTTTTCAATGCCGGGCTAGATAAGGAGATTACGCTGCTTTGTGTATCGGACTCCGGTAAAAAAAAGATAAACTTTAGCGACTGTTAGAGTTATTAATTTCATTATTTGTTGATAGATGAGCTATTTGAGTATGTTGAATGAAATTTCGCCAGATTTTCAACAACAAAAAAGCACACCTAGCCAATTGTTTTACTATCAACAATAAAACTGTGTATAGATGGCTAAAACAATACACTGATGAAGGATTGGAAACCCATCTGGAAGACCCCACTGCGCAACGGTAAAGGAAGACAAAGATCAACTAATTTTTATAACTGAGTATCCCCTTTCATCATCATTTTACATTTTCTATAGTAAGTCCTTGCTTGTCATTCCGAGAGTTTATGTGTGGGGAAAATATTTGTGAGAGACTGGTTAACAGTATTCCAGGAAGGAATAGACGATTTAGACACTTTAAGCTCATAATACAAAATATTATTCACTCTCTCTCTCTCTCTCTCTCTCTCTCTCTCTCTCTCTCTCTCTCTCTCTCTCTCCATATATATATATATATATATATATATATATATATATATATATATATATATATATATATGTATGTATATATATACTGTATATATATATGTGTGTGTGTGTGTCAGTTCTCAGCTTGTTTTCCTTTCTTCTCCTTTCCTAAAGCACTGATATAATTTGTGATCTACCATTCCATATGTGAAATAGTTTCCTTCCGTGACCTTGCACTTTTGACAATGTGGTTAATATCCTAACCTTTCATGTGTGACTCTCGTATATTTTCAGACTCTTCAAAACTTCTCAACTGTAACTCAAACTCCACAAAATTCCAATCCTTCTGAATCACTATTGTAGAAAATGCATTGTAAAGGGAGGTTAAACATTTCAGAATCATTGCCTCAAGTAAATTGTCACTAATTACATCATTGACATTCTTCAGGGATCTTTCTGCCTTCTCTGCTGTGATCATGTAATTAGTGACAGTGTCTTTGCCTGATGTCTTGGATGTGGTTAACTGTGTGTACAGAGAAATTACCCTAGGCTTGGTTGTAATCGAGTAATGTTAACTAGAATTTCTAGGGCATGCTTGCCTTCATTCATAGCATCTCCAATCACTAAGGATAAACTTTTGTCATTTAGCAGTTGTACAACCTCGGCATAAACTCTGGTATTCTTGTCAGCATTGGAACTGGCATCAGTCAGGAGTCAGGACACTGCTTAGTGTCTGCAATCTTAGGTGGTCTAGAAACTCCACTTCCTACAATATGAACTTCTCTTCATCCCTATTGAATATCAAGCGACTCTTGGTTTCATAATCTATTACACTGAGGTCCGCCATGATGGTGGCTAGAAGTAATGTTGGGGAAAGCAAACAAGTATTCCTTGCTTCCATTGATTTTTACTCTCAAAATAAAGGATCATTCATATAAAAGTAGTTTATAAAGTATTATAACATTGTATTAAATGGCATTTTTGTTGCACAAAAATATTACCATAAATGTATTTGCTTCACTGAATGAATTTTAGTGGTATACCATTTACCTAACCTATGCCTTTTTATTATGAGTCATAATCATTATTTGTGACGTGGTTTATTAATGTCTTTAGTAAGTTGCAACTACTTAGAATTGCTTAGGATTTCATTTGACCCAACTTGCGAAGGGTTCATAGGTCCCGCTAATGAGATACCGGCAGATTTGAGTCGCCACTAGGTGGCGTGTGCATAAAGGTAGACAGTGGGTGGCTCATATGTACTTAGTAACAGGTCATCTTCTTCATTTCAGCCCATATCACAGTTGTCATGAATGTTTTATCTTCCTGAACCTTAGAGAATTGAACAAATCAAATGTACCTAATAAGAAAAACACTAGACATCAGAATCTTTTGCCTGTGTTTTATCTCCAGAGATAAAAACAATGAACTCGATTACAAATTGTTTTATTTTATACAAATGCTTACCTTAGATACATGACTAAAAGGTTAAAGATAATGGTCATTGATTTAAAAAAGTATAAGTACTTGCGTTGTTGAAGCAATATACAAACTGATAGAACATTTAACGTAACTCTGATCATATAAAATCTCTATTTTATCGTCATAACATTTCTCACAAGCCTAGAATTTCAGCATGAGGTGTTTAGTTACAATGGGGAAGTTTTGGAGATGATCCCTGGGAAGGTCCATGTAAGTTTAGCACAAGGTAATGCCATGTGAAATTCTGGCACGGGCTCGTGCTTGGTAGAATTAATGTTGTCAAAATGAAGACTGAAATGACCAAGTTGAAAACAATATTGAGATATTGATCTCTCACATCACAACAATGTTTTGGCGGCTGATGGATGAAACGTATAACTTTCAAAGTATTTATTGGTCAAAATATGCCAAAAAGTGGAAAACTGAAAAGAGGTATATATATTTTACAGTGACGATGTCAAAAAAATTATCCTGTGTAGTTTTATTGTCATAAAGTTCTAACCAACCAACCAGACTACATATGCCATACATCTAAAATATGTAGGCACAAGTAAACAGAGGGTAAAATAATGCTTTTTGCTTCACGTTGCTATGTAAAGTGCTCACTTGACGTTTTTCCAAGTCTTTCTTCTTCCTTGCTTGAGGGTACACTACTTTTATCCTTGCTAGAGTTCACATGAATAAATGTTATATTGCCCCCCCCCCCTACTATGAGGTATTTGGGGGTCATAACCTCAGTTCCGCCCCGGCAGCGATACAGAAATGCATTATATGCGGGTCAAGTATGCTGATAATAATGTTGAATCTTTTGCCGCTTTTCACACAAAAAAGCAGCAAAAGCTCTGTGATCCCACTCTAATCCGACCACATCACGAACTCATGATATCCCAGAATTCTCAGACAAAATAATGAAGAGGGAAAGCTAGAGGATTGTTTGACTGTCCAGACAGTACTACATTGGATCCTTCTCCGATTACGGATAATTTTTCATTTGTCTACATATACAACGAATATTCTGGCCTATTCTTTACACATTTTCCTCTTTCCTCAGACATCAGGCAACACTTTGATAACTGAAAAATTCTTCTTCACTCAAGAGGTTGATTATTGCACTGTAATTGTTCAGTGTCTACTTTCCACTTGGTATGGGTAGAAGAGACTTTAGCAATGGTAAGCAGCTCTTTTAGAAAAAGGACACTTCAAAATCAAACCATTGTTCTCTGAACCATGGTCTTCAACTGCGTTGGGTTAAATTTCTCTTGCTTGAGGGTACACTCAGGCACATGATTCCCTTTTATTTCCTTATTTCTTTTCTTCAGTGGGCTATTTTTCCTGTTGGAGCCCATGGGCTTATGTCATCCTGCTTCTCCAACTAGGATTATAGCTTGACAAGCAATAATGATGATAATAATAATACTAATAATAGTAGTAATAATAATACTTGTCCTTCTTGACAATTTTGATATGTAGGGTTTGGTAGCCAAATTCTGTGATGAATCTCTCTGTTGTGCAGCTTTCTTCTCACTGCAACATTAGAGTTTTGATGCCCAATCTCTTTATTCACTTCCGCAGGAGATGTTATAGTCTGTGAAATGTGATGTGACCTTTGCAATGATCCAGTCTTCCTGCTCTCGTAGTGCTTTAGGGTAATTCTTCTCTAGACCGATTCTTGAGGTTCTCTTCTTCGTTGCTTGGCGTCAATGACTTTAGATGTCAGGATGCCTGAAAACCTCAAATCAATCAATCAATCATTCTTCTTCGTTGAAATTTTTGATCCCACTGAATACTGTTACTGAACTTATATTTAAGCTACAGCTGATTTGTATGTGAAGGATATTTTTTCTGTGGCTTACTACCATGATATTTATCATTATTATAACCATGAAAAAATTATTCAGAACAATGAAAATAAACAATGGAAGCACAAGCGTAGTTTAGGCATATGTTGTATTTTAGGCGGATACTATTAGCCGATTATAGAAGGAAAAGATTATTACTGTCGTCCCTGTGAAAACGTCATAATAGTTATAATATAATCATCACAGCAACATGTGGCTCTAAATGAATATGAACACAAATTAAGACACACTAATCTGTCAAACACTAAGATTCACTTTATGTTGCAAGAATCATGCCAACAATATTGAAATAGTTGTTATGATTATTGCAATGTAAATATAATCTTATTAATTAGCAGATTAGTGCTTTTTAACTTGCTTTTTGTTCATTTTTGAGCCCTGATGATGTAAAACATGGTTTCCTTAAAGCTAGGTTTTAATAAATGTAGTTCAAAATTTTGAAACTTTTCTGGTATATTATATAAAGAGCTGCAAATAGTTTATTGTTACTTACAAAGTTTAAATCAAAGCACTGCAACATGAGCATTATAGTTTGCTATGTACAAACAAATGTATCCCCTGAAGAGAGGAAAGATGAATACTATGAAGAACCGCAGTGTGATAGATGAGATCCCAGATAGAGATATGAAAATTGTGATTGGTGACTTCAGTGCTAAAGTTGGAAGGAATAATCAAGGTATAGAGAATTTGATGGGTATTGATGGCCTAGGCGAAGCTGTAAATGAAAATGGAGCACATTTTATAAGTTTTTGTTCAGGAAACGATTTTGTTACTGGAGGTACTCTTTTTCTGCACAAGGATATCAACAAATATACATGGACTTCTCCATGTGAAGATTTCAAAGACAAAATTGATCACATAACCATTAATACAGAAAGGAGGATTCTGAGAAATGTAAGGAGTTATATAGGTGCAGATATTGGTAGTGATCACCAGCTCCTCCTTACCATAGTGAAGTTAAAACTGAAAGCACCCAACAGAAATGTAGATAGAATACCTAAGTTTGATACAACTTAGCTTCTAGAAAATGAACGTAAAGAAACATTTGCAGTTGAATATAGGAATAAAATTTGCAGTCTTAGAGACTTTAAGAGAATAAGAGCAGCAATTAATGAAGAAGGGTGTGATATTAAGAACAAATATTCGTGATGTTTTTGGGATATGCAGTTACAAGGAGAAAGCCATGGATATCAAATGATACTTGGGATACTTTAAAAAGGAGACAGAGACAAAAATTGATTGTTGAAAGTTCTCGAGGAAGTAATGAAAATTACAAGGCAGAGCGCACAAAGTATTCCAGTATTGATAGTGAGGTCAAAAGAAAAGCCAGGAATAACTGGAGAGAATATTTAGACAGAAAAGCTGATGAGGGTGACAAAGCTATTAATTCAGGGAGTGTGTATGACGTAAAAATTGCTCATAGAATTATTAATGAAATCTCTACAGGGCCAAAGAAGGAGCATATACCCATCAAAAAGAGATGGGTCTGTTATACACTACAGAAGATAAAGAAAGGCAACATTGGATGGAACGCTTTAGTGAGATCATGAATAGGAAATATGAAGGGAATAATTTGATTGATATACCTGAAGCTGAGGGAGACCTTCATGTGCCCATGTATGAATTCTACGAGTTTGAAGTCGAAGCTATCATTAAAATACTCAGAAGATAGAAAGCCCCTGCATGCGATGGAATAACTGCCGAGATGATATTGGCTGAAAATGAAGTAACGCCCAGAATACTTCCAAGTTTATTTTGTAGAATGTGACATGGAGAGGCAAAAACTAATGAATGGGAGCTACAAGTGTTGGTGAAAATGGCAAAAAAGGAGAACTAACTGATTGTAATAATTACAGAGGCATCACACTTATGTCAGTTGTCATGAAAATATATACTGTTGTATTGATTGATTGATTTGAGGTTTTCTGGCATCCTGGCATACTGTTGTATGCTTATTCTAAAGAAACTAAAGAGAGAGAGATTAATTAAAAGCTGAGAGATGAACAATCAGGATATAGAAAAGGTAGAAGTTGTACTGACCAAATTTCATTTTAAGACGTTGTACAACAATGTGTTGAATATAGAAATCCACTTTTGATGGGATTTGTCGACTATGAAAAAGCCTTTGATAGTGTGCATCGGCCATTTTTGTGAAGAGCCCTGCATTATTGTGGAATTCCCTTTAGGTATGTAAATTTGGTTAGGTCTGTTCATGAGCATAGCAAGTGCAAAGTCAATGTTAGTGGAGTCCTATCAAATGAATTTCCAGTTAGCAGCAGAGTACTCCAAGGGAATGTGTTGTCCCCTATGTTGTTTATCCTCCTTATGGAATTTGTATTGCGTATAATAGTTGGGAATGGTGGAGAAGGATTGTACTTGTGACTGTCCTTTTTAAGAGAATGCCACAGGATTTGTGTTGCTTACTTACCAGAATGCATGCAATATCACTTGAGGTTGGGCTCGTTATGAATAGAAGAAAGACAGATGATAAGAACAGAATATGCAATGGAAGATGAAATATCATTGGAAGGAAGAAGGATTAATAAGGTAGAACCATATAAGTATTTAGGAACTATGATCTCTAATATAGGGTCTTTAGAATTGTAGTTTAATGAAATATTGGAAAAGTAAATCAGACAATTTCTAGGTTAAGTAAAATTTGGAAATCAGATCACCTGAAATTAGAAATGAAAATCAGGCTATATGCCGTTTAAGGAGATCAGTGTTACATTATGGACATGAGTCATGGTATGACAATGAAACAATCGCCAATAAATTTAGTAGATTTGAGAACAAAGCCCTCAGAAGAATATTTGTATTTAATTGGCTGCATAGTATCAGAAATGAAACTAAAAGAGAGATTACTCGAGTGCCACATGTAGATAAGATCATGATGAGGTAGATGGAGATGTTTGGACATGCTCTTTACACTCCCCAGGAGAGATTAGTTTACTAAACGTTCAACTTGGCTACATGACTGAGGACTATGAAGCGTTAAGTAGATGATTATGAATGGAGAAGTATCGATATTATAGCTCAAGATAGTGACGACTTGCGAAATCTAACCGAGGCCTTTTGCGTCAATATGCGTAGTAGATTATATATATATATGTATATGCATACATATATAAATATACATACGTGTGGATATTTATATGTATCCCTTTCTGAGTGTGTGGGCAGGTTAAGACATACTGGGCAATAGTTTGTTCCTTTAATGTTCAAAAGATGAGTACAGATCAAAGGATGAGTGAGTACTGTCCTTGCTCGAACTCCGTGCAAAAAGATACACATAGCCTGGAAAATATATCGTACATTAGGTTGAACATTTCCCTTTAAGATTAAAGCTCCATATTTAAAGTAAACAGTATATTTAAAACATAAGCATTAATTTCTCCTTTTAGTAGCAAAAATTAACAAAACTGGTAAGGTAATAACATATAAAGCAAAACAAATTCGGCTATAATAAAGATAGTCCTTTGGACACAGCGTTGAAACATACATCAAGGTAAACATGAGAAGAGGAACACTTATTAAACCCAAATAATCGGGATTAAAATATATGCAAAAAAATTGACGTGTTTTAGGGCTATTTATTGAACACAACTAAAACGAATTACTCTGTGATATAATCATTGTGCCATTGTGGAGGCCGACGTACCCTAGTACTACTTCTCTCCTGGGTGGGTACTGGGTGAGCCTTCTCTGAGGTGGTGGGAGTAGATTCTCCCTGAGGTGTGGGTGGTAGGTATCTCAAATGCTTATGATTTCTTGTCGAAATTCTCCCGCTCCCATCCAACCTTATGCAATATTGGCGGTATCTATTCTTTTCAGTAACCACCCCACTTCTATTCCAGACTCGTGTGGTCACATCTTGGGTAGGTACTCTCTCTCCTATTTGTAGGGGGAAAGATCATTGGCTTTTTCATTATACTTAGATGATATTCGTTGCTCAACAACGCTCCTCTCTTTCTGACAAGGTTTCTGACCAATGCTCGGTGACAAAATGATGACTTTTTAACATTGGCAACGAATCTCGAAGTTGCCAACCCATGACCAGCTGTGCGGGTTACTTATCTATACCACGTAATGGTGTATTTCTATACTGCAATATTGCTTGAGCTACCTTATCATTGTCTAGCCCTCCATTGGGTAAAGTATTGCCCTTTAACGTTCGTTTGGCTGGGCACATGGCAGCTTCTGCCCGCCCATTGGACTGGTGGTAGTGAGCGGACGACACTCATAGATACCCCCTACCTACCAAAGAAATGATCCATTTCCATGCTCATTAGATTCCTGCGCTCGTCCACTCATATTTCTTCAAGTGCTCCCCACTGCATAAAATATCTTCTACAAACTTGGATCAATCTCACGGACGTAGTTCTGTTAGCGAAGAAATAAATTTCCATCCATCCAGTCAGTCGATCGGCGTATATCATATAATGCCTCCCTGCTACTTGGAATAAATTAGCAACAGTTCTCTGAAACGGATATTCGGGAGGGGGAGTATATATAATGCTTTCCCTTTGTTGCGAAGGTGCAATCATGACACTGTGCCTTGTAATTTGCTAAGTCACCTTCAATCCCAGGCCAATATACTGCCTGTCGTGCTCTTCTGATCACGGAGCCAGTTGATTGATGACCTGAATGTTGATTGGTTGCAATGCATAAACGTAATACCTCTGGAACTACTAGAGTCTAGTAACTAGACGAACATGCCCCTCATCATATGCAAACGTGACTAAATCTTCAATGACACTCAATCCATCACGTATATTGAAAAAAAGTTTTAGACAAGGCTCCACTTGAGACCTTAATGACGGCCAACCCCCATCATTGACATGTCGCTGCAATAGTAAATAATCAGGATCCTTGTCTGCTTCCCCCCTTATGGTAGCCCAGTCCATAGTAATGATGTCATCCGCCAGTGATGACGTCATGGAGGTAATACAAACTTCGTTCATAAGATCTTCCTCTTCTTCGTCTTTGTCGGTAGTTTCACTGCAAATCACTGAGTATCTTGATAATGTATCGGCTGCCGAATTCTTCTTTACTGGTATATCTTTTACAGTAAAACTATATTGCATAGTTTTCTCCTTCAACCTTAGTAGTCTCGGGTTTGCAATATCTTTCAGGCTCCTATCCTCAAAGAGTTTTACCAAACGTCTATGGTTCGTAATTAAAATGAAATTCGGGCATCCCAATAAAAACAACCTCTATTTCCTAAGGCACCACACTACTGCAGCCGCTTCCCCCTCAATGATGGCATAGCTGGCCTCCCCCTCCAGCAGGTGCCTGCTGCCACATAATGTCAATTTTCACCCCCACTTACAATAAAAAGGGGCCTTGAGATCCTCGCAGTTGCAATATTGTTGCAATATAACAAACCCCATTCCTTCTCTGCACCAATCAGTAACAATAGCAGTGCACCTTGTCTTATCATAATAAGTTAGTCCATCGCCCAACATCTTGCAAATACTCTCCTGGGCTGCAACAAAACTATTTTTGAGGCGTTGGTCCCAATAAACTTTCCGATGAAGGGGTTTCTTGAGAAGGTCCTTGATGCTACAGCCACGAAAGGTGAAATTTGGTTCACAAGCCCAAACCAAGATCTTATATCCGTGATCGTTGGGCTCGCAGGCATGGGGAAGTTCTTAATGGCACTCATACGCTCATTAGAAGGTCTATAATTATCCCAATTCAGTTCGTACCTCAAAAACTCTACCTGTCTTTTACAAAATCGAAATTTATCTGTATTTAGCATAATCCCATTCTCCTCACATAATTTCAAAAAATCAAAAGTATGCTAAAAGACTCCCTCGACACTGTCATCATATAACAATACGTCATTTATGCACTTGTATTTTCTATGTACATCAATAATGACGTTATCGAACCTTTTCGTGTATGCATCGGGGGCCGAGCAATGACCCATAGGTGTTTGACAATACTGGTATCTCCCCCATGGTGTAATAAACGTTGTCAGATGTCGGCTTTCCTCATCTAACGGCACCTGGTGGAATCCAGCATAGGCATCAACTACAGTTTTTTATGTACGAAGTGGCACACTCGAGACCATGTCAAAAGGAGTACACGTGTGATGCGTTTCTCATTTGCAATTCTTAATAAGCTCTTGATAGTCCACGGTCCTTCGTGGTTTACCATTTTTCTTTGTTACTACTATCATCCTAGCACACCAGGCCATAGCTGTACCTGCAGGGACCTCTCTAATTATCCCTAATTTGACATCTTCATCGAGCTGAGCCTTAACATTGGCCTTTCAACACTTAGGAACTGGTATGGGTGTATGACATGCATAGGGGGTGGCACCTTCCCTCAGGTGAATGTGGTGAGGGGCTCCTTTCATCATCGGCAAAGGGTTTCTTGGAACGTTGAAAGTAGTCTTCGGAAAACGTTGCCGCAGCCAGTCCCTCAGCCTAGGGACATTTTCCTCCTTGGCAGCGTATGGCATCTCGCGCTCACGTCCAACATCCCCTACCCGTGTGCGAACATTTTCTTCAGGCGTCTGGTGAGGGTTAGTCAACACGGAGAGTTTCTGAGTGACGTCATGCACGGTAGCAACAGTATGATGTGGAAACTTTACATGCACTAGGCCTAGTGATTTACACACTCCCAAAGACATATAAAAACGAGTAGCACCTTGCCCAACAATAACACTAGTGCTCACTGATTTATACCCCAATTCTATTTGCATATCAACAGTCCTGTATAATTTTAATGACTTTTTCCCCTGCGTGATTTACAATTACATTACACTGAGAGAGGGTAAGTACCGTCAATCGCAATTTTTGTAACAAATCTACCCCTATTATACACACTTCTGCCCCAGTGTCTGGAACAGCCTCAACAATGACACTCTTACGTGAAAACTCATGCTTAATCTTTATTTTCACCATCGGCAGTTTCCCCACTGCCGCACATAGGCCTACCTGCCAATTATCCGCAAGAGGATAAGCAACAGTGTATGATGCCACAGACGCATTCACAATAGGTGCTGTTTTGGCAGGCTCTTGCGTCTCTTGATGATAGAATTTAGCAAAGTGCCCCAAAGTACCACATTGAAAACATTTAACATCATCAGCAGGACATTTTCCCTGACAATAAGAACGACCACCACACTTTTTACACCTGGCATCTGACTTTCTGCTACCTGTAGGTTTCAAATTACCATGGCTACGGCTGCGTCCCTTGTCACCTATAGCTAGCAATAACTTTACTTTCACCTTCTAACCCACTTTCAACTAGGCCTAACCCTATCTCATCCCTGTTTACCAAACTAGCTACGTTTGCTCTTCCACGAGCGCTAATAGTATCCTTTTCTGCGGATTCATAAATTTCATATTTGCGTAACAATTTCTGCACAGTATTGAAATTTTCATGATCCTGTAGGATTTCTTGCTTAAATTCCACATTGCTTAAACCACTTGTTATCTGCTGAACTAACACAAAATCATTCAGATCAGCATGGCAATAGGACATTTAAACCTACAATCTAAGGGCAATTGTTGGCACCTGTGCACAATGGATTTCGTGGTTTCTTGATCGCCTTTTTGCGCTGAGAAAAAATTGTCCCCTGCCACTACCTTATTTAACAAACTTCGTCGTAATCTCCTCCAGTTTGTCAAATGCCTCAGTGGCCGTTATTGAGTTCCACTGAGCCTCTGAGTGCGTTGCATCTATAGCCATCCTTAATATCTCATCGCAGCTTAACCGGATACTGATAAGTGCATTCTCTCCTGGAACATTT
Organism: Palaemon carinicauda; assembly: GCF_036898095.1. Classification (NCBI taxonomy): domain Eukaryota; kingdom Metazoa; phylum Arthropoda; class Malacostraca; order Decapoda; family Palaemonidae; genus Palaemon; species Palaemon carinicauda. The sequence goes on from NC_090725.1 coordinate 181,443,131, forward strand.
CCTAAGGCCAGCTCATAGAGCGACACCATTCTCGAAAACTGCTTTGTGTCATCTCATAGCTACACTTATCAGGGCACATCACCCTAACACCTGCCGAGGTTCATCCATGTGGTCTTCCTTGTGCCATGAGGCCAACCAAAGCCTGTAACAAGTCCCGTCCCTCGTTGCGCTGGCGTGCCGATGTTGCATTCCTGCTTGCAGTGCCCCTGGGGGAACGTCTTGCTGTACCCCTGGGTGTATATTGAGGGCCTCATTTTAGCATCCTCCTTGTGCCATGAGTCCAACCAAAGCCTGTAACAAGACCCATCCCTCGTTGCGCTGGCGTGCCGGTGTTGCACTCCTGCTTGCAGTGCCCCTGGGAGAACGTCTTCCTGTGCCCCTGGGTGTATATTGAGGGCCTCATTTTAGCATCTTGTAGGTCCTTCTTTAGAAAGAGAATCACTGCGCCATGTGAGCACATTAGGACATTCTCAGCAATAGTTGGTTCCTTTAATGTTCAAAAGATGAGTACAGATCAAGAGATGAGCGAGTACTGCTCTTTCCGGACCTCCGTGCAAAGAGATACACATAACCGGGAAAACATATCGTACATTAGGTTAAATATTCCTACAGAGTGGGTATACCTTAACGTGGTGAAAGGGTTCATGTGTCGCCATGATCAAGAAAGCCATCCGTACTAGGTTGGTTTGCTGTGAAAAATTAAGTTAACGTTTCCCATCATCACCAGTCTGTAGTGGCCAGCGTGTTGAGGAAAATGCCCAAACAGACATCCGAGGCCTTTGTCTTTCAGTGGTATAGAAACGGCTGCATTTGTTGTTGTTGAATATATATATATATATATATATATATATATATATATATATATATATGTATATATATATATATATATGTATATATATATATATATATATATATTTATATATATATATATATATATATATATATATATATATATATATATATATATATATATATATATATATATATATATATATATATATATATATATATATATATATACACCTACTTACATACATATAATTTCATCGCTGACACTCAAGATTGTTATGTTTCCAAATAAGACACAAATACCTTTTGGTATTAGTTCACTCTGCTATGGGATCACAGACCCATGGTAAAATTCTGCCTGATCAAGAATTCCAGCCTAGGAGGCGACTAGCAATGAATGTAAGTGTTTGACTTGGCTGTCTGACTATGACGAGAGAAAAAGAGTTTATTTCAATTCTGGCATATATATCCTGCAGAATACTGGAATATTTATATCCATATCTATCTATCTATCTATCTAGCAAAAATTAATGTGACAATTTGCAATTGCTAAATTGGTGAATCACAAGAAAAGGATATATGTACTGGGTGTATATGTATATGTATATGCATATATATATATATATATATATATATATATATATATATATATATATATATATATATATATATATATATATATGTATGTATGTATATATATTTATATATACACAGTATATATATATATATATATATATATATATATATATATATATATATACATATATATATATATATATATATATATATATATATATATATATATATATTTATATATATATGTATATACTCAAATACATATATTTCATGTGACATATTCTGTAATTGTTAAATGTGTAAATTACAAGAATAAACAGCATAATAATTTGTTATATATCCCTGGAATAACAGATGAGATTTTTTTTTAGTTAGCAAATCTATGCTGCTAATTGAACAGACATCAAGAAATTGGTTTATTCTGATTTGTTTGGTAGACGTGTAAAGGGGATAGTTAAAGGAATAAAAGTATCAAGCAGTACATGCTTGAAAAAAAAAGGAAAATCTACTCTTGAAGGAATGTCGTTGTTCTGGACCAAATGACAATGATATACTGGTTATTTACCAGTAAGAAATAATCCGGATCAGGTGTCCTCAGAAAATATTTGTAAATGGCATACGCTTTTAAAAAATATGCATACACGTATGTTGTAAATTTTTCTTACTATATACAAGTTATTTTTTCCTTTAAAAATGAGATAATACCAGTTATAACCATAGCTTCTTTTATGTTTGACTTTGTATCTGACGTGTTCATGCGTATTATTTGGTCTTTGGTCGTGTGTGTATATGAGCGAGCGAGAGAGAGAGAGAGAGAGAGAGAGAGAGAGAGAGAGAGAGAGAGAGAGAGAGAGAGAGAGAGAGAGTATTATATTGAAAGATTTTGCTTGCTGGTCATACACTTCATTAGAATTAAATATTTATCAAGATAGCTTACATTTTTGTGGATGTTTTGATATTTTCGTAAGGAGAGTGCAGTCACACATAAATGCACTCATATAACACACAAACACACAGGCATACATACATACAGGAATAAAAATATCCTTCACATGGAATTGGAATTAAAAGTCCTTAACCCTCTGATTTTCGCGGGGCTATAGGAAATTGACTGTGATTTATTATTTCTTTTAAGCAATCAAGGATTTTTGCAGAATAAAAATAACAGTTAATTCATGTGGCCTTTCCCGAAACTCTTTGAATACGCCTCTCTTACATGTAATATACAAGACTTTTTTTTCTTGAGATAAAACTTTAGACGAAAATTTTTTTCAGGTTTTAAAAGTGCAGTTTATTTCAAGGGTTTGGGATCCAGAGAAGTTTGGGTAGCAGGGTGCTTTTCTAGCTTTGTTTATAAACCCATTTCAGTAGTGGGCTAAACCAACTAGCATGCCCTCTGTCTTTCGAGTTAGTCTGTTGAGATGAAGGCTTTATGGGCTTGGTTGAAACATGCACTGGGGATAGACGTGAGCAACCAGGACAATTACCTCCGTAACTCATTGGTATTCCACTGCAACGTGGACACCTCTTAGGTCGTCCAAGTTTCCTGTTGCCATCTGACATTGAGTGGTTCGCCCAATTTGGGAGTTAAAGTTCTTGCACAATCCTTCGTCTCACTTTAATCATTTCGCTGGACAAGTTCCACGCTTTCTACTGTAGATCGCCGCTTTGTCGTCATACGTTACGATGGACTACTGTAAGGCCTAAGGCTAATTAAGAAAAGATAATATAATACTTCTCGAAGATTGTAAATATTTAGCTGTAAGACTCCTCTTTTTGAATATCTACGTAATCTTTAAGTATATTACATTCTTAATATAGGTCAGGTAAACAGGAAGTGAATGGAGATGAAAACGCATGGTGTTCATAAAATATTCACATCCACGAGAAAGTATTATTTGCGAAGCAAAAATGGATCAAGGCAAATGTTTGGGAAGAGGCAAACTGTCCCATTTCCCCAGGTTTGAGCCGTTTACAAGGCAGTCCCTGCATTTGAGCTATATGATACCAGATGAACATTTTCCTCTTGACCCCAACAACATAACGATGTATGTGGATGTCAGTGCTAATCTGTGAGTCGGGAAATGTTGGGCCTTTAGTCCAAATTCATTTAGCATTCTTTTGTTGCATATCTGCAATGCGGGATATGTATCGTATCAGGGAAATCTATGAAAGCTAACTCTTGACTAAGATGTCCTTCTCATAGGGGAAGAAAACCCTTTTATAGGCAGTGTCTCTGTTGCTCAAGATATTGGTGATGCTGAAATTCTGGATCATTCAGAAAAACAATAGATCCCATCTGCAAAACTGTAATCAAACGAAAAACGTCTTCCTTGCTGTGAATTGACCGTATTTAAAGGGTTTTTGTCACTTTGACAACGCTATCGAATTTCTCAAACCATGCTTAAATTTTGTTTTTCATTTCAATGCAGCGAGTGAAATTCTAAGCGTAAAAGAGCTCGAGATTTCAGTTCCCAAAGGATAGGTAGGGTCAGGAGTTACATGTCTCTGTGCAAGGTCAACAAATGTATAGGGATAAACGAGAGGTGAATATAAAGGAATGGAATGATACGAATTACACGGAGCGAAGAAAAGAAATGGGGATAGGAGGTGAATAGCCACACACACATATATATATATACATATATATATATATATATATATATATATATATATATATATATGTGTGTGTGTGTGTGTATATATATATACATATATATATATATATATATATATATATACATATATATATATATATATATATATATATATATATATATATATATATATGTATATATATATATATATATATATATATATATATATATATATATATATATATATATATATATATGCAATGCACCGACCAGGACACAGGTATCATCAGTATTCAATTAAAGAGAATCGTACGGTATCTTTTGAAAGAAATGACAAACCTGACTGTTATTTCGGTCACGTTGCCAATTAGATTATAAGATATATGTGTGACATGTCACGTGACAGACAAGACCCATGGAAGAAGGATTTTAGTCAAACGCTGAGTTCAAGGAAACACGAACTGACAGGTGGACACACTGCCACGAGCATGGCATAGTTACTGCGCAATTCCTGTCACAGACAGGAAAGTCCTTGGACAGTCGTCTTCGCTTGATTCTGTACTGCTGTAATATTATTGCTTTCTGGAAGTGGGTTTCGATGCCTCCCGTGGTTTTAAATAAAGGTGTCCCTAACTGTTTAATGATTTAACGATTTTTATTCATTTATCGTAATAACGGCTTAATGGCTCTGAGAATAGTGTCAAATATAAATTTATGTTCATTTGCGACTACCACCAACCATTATTCAGTGCTTTTTCATTTATCAGAAGTACTTGATGTGCTAGTGTTTGCGGATTATTTACACATCTGAAGATACTTAATCATTTGGGTTCTACAACTTTTTGTAATAATTGGAAAATTTTCAACATCACTTCAATATATTAGAATAAAAGTTTGAAAATAGGAGATTGTTTTAAGGAATCATACAGAATTCACGGTTATTTGAAGTACCCAAATTTTGGAATTAGTTTTCGCCGTTTCAGTTTATGTTGATAAGATAGAAAAATGTCCCAACTTTCAAAACTACTTGTTACTTTTTTAATGTCGTTGCAGATTTCTTGCTTTTATTTGAACTCTCTCTCTCTCTCTCTCTCTCTCTCTCTCTCTCTCTCTCTCTCTCTCTCTCTCTGTGCCATTGGCCGTTTCCATAACATGGTCAGACAGCCAGCGGATTACGTGTGATACTAGATCGGGGTGGAATTTCACAGGAAATATTTTGGAGCAAATGGTTTGTTGAGGTTATCTGTTATCCAATGTGTATTATTGGTTTTTTCTTTTCCATTTCTTTATCAATAAAGATATTAGCTTGGCTTATAATAATAAGAATGATAATGATAATAACTTTGATAGTAACATCTCAAAGCCATTGGCAAAGTAAAGTGTACAGGGAATTCCATGTCTCAACTGTGATACATCGGATTAACATGTATGCCATAGACCCCTGATAGTGTTCAGTAACGCATGGACAAGAAAACTGCGTTATCCACTATCATTTAAATCTTTTGATTGGCTGGAATTGATCATGTTGCTGTCTGTTCAAAGGTTAGAATGTAATAGAATGCGCCCTTTTCAAGTGACCAAACCTTGTAAATATTTCCCAATGGCTTTGAAATTCCGTGACTCAATCTTGTCTTTATTTCCTGCCTTCTCGAATGTTCTTCATCTGTATAAATTTTGTTTCTTGCTATCTCTTAAATTTTCACTCTTTTTTAGTGGATATCGGCTTTTTGTTTTAGTTCGAGGCTGAAATTCTCTACGTATTTGGTGTTTGCATGAGCAACCTTATCAGGTAATATATATCTACCTGTATACTTACATACATACATATGCATATATACATACATACATACTTACATATATGATATATTTTGTTGATGTTTGGATTGCTAAAAGCCTAAAAGATTAAACCGTCTGTTCTAGTGTGGCTGAATGTTTAAATACTGTTCTGGTGGGGGATTTTAATTTCATAAGCAACTATTTCTATGACTGTGTTTAGCTGTATATAGAGTTTTTTTTTTTCATCATGTGGTTAGTGTCCTTTCAATATGACGGTTTTTTACGAATTAGTTAACATTGCTTTTCTGAAAAAAAAATCTGTGTGAAAAAAGCGGAAGTTTGGGTAGTAATGTTCCATCCCTACCCGGAGTGTTCTCGACGGAAGTGTTACTCCATGACGGGGTTGCACCTTTCAGTTATCTGTCATATTCTTGCACTGACTTCTAATACGTTTTGTCTTTCTGTGTTCTGATATTAGTATTATTATAATTATTAATGTTGATTGACAAATTGCAAGCTCAAGTGCTTTCTCTTCCCAAATAAGTCAGGTACGGTATCACATATATTCTCATTCACAATCATTAGAAGGCACCTCTCAAGTAGGAGATGAAAATAGTTGTTACCAGAATCGTCGGCTCTTCTTGTGGTAGCATTGCCAAGGCTGTACGACATTCTACCAATGTGGTTACAATTCTCAGTATGATAATTGACGTGATATACGGAATGTGGTTGTTGTTGACCGCAAGACAGAAAAGCTCATTTATTATTATTATTATTATTATTATTATTATTATTATTATTATTATTATTAGCTAAGCCACAGCCCTAGTTGAAAAAGCATGATACTATAAGCCTAAAGGGTCCAGCAAGGAAACAGATAGATTGTGTGCCTAAGTGTACCATCAAGCAAGATAACTCTAACTCAAGACAGTGGAAGACAATGACCTCTTATTCTTCCTGCTGCCAAAGAATGTAAACGAAAGTGTTTAACCCTGGATAGGTACGATGGGTCGTTCGCGACCCCGAGCGTCAAAAAAAAACAGGTTTTTCTCACGTGACTCACCCCCGGGACTGAATTTGTGGGTGATCGACCTGCAGGAGGTGTCTCCCCTACACGCTCTAGTAGTGTCCAGATGTGCATTGCTGTAGCTGTACTCCTTCCCCGATTTCTGAGACGCATCGGGGTCGAGCGCGACCGAGTTTACCCTTCTAAGGTAGTTTGCATAATTATCAAAGTTATTACGTATTATGAAATTGTCGTAGAATGGTGCAACTTGTATAGGTTATCAGTTGTGGAAAGTCTTGGTGGATTGTTTGGCTACCATGTGCATGATTTTTTTTTTTAGTTAAAATGTCGTTCATCACCACGAGGACCATTTTACCGCGAGTGCCCCTTTTTCATTTTTTTTCATTTTTTTGCCAAGTCATTTTTCCGTAAGATATTGCCAAATAGTGTCGTAAAACTTTTGCTTGTTTAGTGTTGGAAAGTGTGTCTAGATGATCTGGCTACCCATGCATGACTTTGTTTTTGTCAGATACGACGTAGTTATTGGTATATTGGGTATTTAACTGCGGTTACCAATTTCTGTTTTTTTTCAATATTTGTAAAAATTACTACGTAGTAAGGAATTGCCGTATATTATTCATTTTTTTTTTCATGTTTATGTGTTAGAAAGTGTGCCTTGATGGTTGGGCTAACACGTGCATGTCTTTTTTTTTATCTGAGATGCCGTATATTAGAATGTCGGGCATTTTACCGCGAGTACCCCTTTTTCATTTTTTTTCATTATTTTGCCAAGTCATTTTTCCGTAAGATATTGCGAAATAGTGTCGTAAAACTTTTGCTTTTTTAGTGTTGGAAAGTGTGTCTAGATGATCTGACTACCCATGCGTGATTTTGTTTTTGTCAGATACGACGTAGTTATTGGTATATTGGGTATTTAACTGCGGTTGCCAATTTCTGTTTTTTTTTTCAATATTTGTAAAAATTTACTACGTAGTAAGGAATTGCCGTATATTATTGATTTTTTTTTCATGTTTATGTGTTAGAAAGTGTGCCTTGATGGTTGGGCTAACACGTGCATGTCTTTATTTTTATCTGAGATGCCGTTTATTAGAATGTTGGGCATTTTTCCGCGAGTGCCCCTTTTTATTTGTTTTGCATTTTTTTGCTCAGTCATGTTACCGTAAGGAATTGGCAAGTAGTGTCGCAAAACTTATATTTTTATAGTGTTGGAAAGTGTTTCTAGATGATCTGGCTACCCATGCCTATTTTTTTTTTAGCCAGATATGGCGTATATATAAGTATGTGTTCGATTTTCCTGTGATTGCCATTTTTTCGTTTTTTCCCATTTCTTTCAAAATTACTACGTATTAAGGAACTATCACAGAGTAATGATTCATTTATATGTTTATTTGTCGGACTTGATGGTTTGCCTAGCACGTGGCTGAAATTTTTTTTTTCTGAAATGCCGTATATTAGAATGGCCATTTTTCCAAGAGTGCCCCTTTTTATTTGTTTTGCATTTTTTTGCTTAGTCATGTTACCGTAAGGAATTGGCAAGTAGTGTCGCAAAACTTATAATTTTATAGTGTTGGAAAGTGTTTCTAGATGATCTGGCTACCCATGCCTATCTTTTTTTTTTTAGCCAGATATGGCGTATATATAGGTATGTGTTCGATTTTCCTGTGATTGCCATTTTTTCGTTTTTTCCCATTTCTTTCAAAATTACTACGTACTAAGGAACTATCACAGAGTAATGATTCATTTAGATGTTTATTTGTCGGAAAATGTGCCTTGATGGTTTGCCTAGCACGTGGCTGAATTTTTTTTTTCGGAAATGCCGTATATTAGAATGTTAGCCATTTTTCCGCGAGTGCCCCTTTTTATTTGTTTTGCATTTTTTCGCTTAGTCATGTTACGGTAAGGAATTGGCAAGTAGTGTCGCAAAACTTATATTTTTATAGTGTTGGAAAGTGTTTCTAGATGATCTGGCTACCCATGCCTATCTTTTTTTTAGCCAGATATGGCGTATATATAGGTATGTGTTCGATTTTCCGGTGATTGCCATTTTTTCGTTTTTTCCCATTTCTTTCAAAATTACTACGTACTAAGGAACTATCACAGAGTAATGATTCCTCTAGATGTTTATTTGTCGGAAAATTTTGTTTACTTTTTTTTTGATTGAATATCATCAAATTTTTTTAGCTAAAATATTATATTGTTTTACATTTTTTTTTCGATTTTATTTCCCTTCAAAAAAATTTTTTTGGGTCAGAATTTTAATTTTATAGTCGTAAAATAATCGACAATTATCCAGCAACCCACCATACAATTTTTATGCATATCCAATAATAATTAGATTAGTAAATAACACCTTGAAATTGACATACCCTTCCTACATTTCAAGTGGCAGATTAGGGAGTCTGATTCAGTGTGGTTGGCGGCCATTTTGTGGACATATCCGAAGCGTAAGCTGTCCTATCTATATATATTCTTGTTCCCTATAGAATTTGTGATATTTTGGTATATTTTTACCTGCATAAATATCATATTATATATTAAATATATGTATTTTTTTACGAAATTTCTAAGTACTCAAAAAATTACCTTTAGATATGGCCCCTGATATAAATGTAATTTACAAAATAATGAAGATTTTTTTACATATTTCTATTTTAGGATAACATATGTTTTTTCCCTAAAAAAATTAGCCACTTCCTATTTCATTTGGGTACCCAAAAAAATTCATGAAATTTGGACAAATTATTTTGGCCAAAAAAAGTTACCCTTTTTTTCTCATTTCAGATCTTCACCTCCATGGGTCTGACTTCATCCAAAATACATCAAGATGTGTCCTAAACATTCAAGAATCAATTCCTAAAAGGATTTGTGTATATATGTATAAACTTTTTTTTTATGAATTTTTATGTTAGGTCTTTTTTTTTCTACTTAATTTTTTAAAATATTTATAATAAATAGTTTTTCTGCAGATGAGTAGTATTTATCTTTACAGTTGTTTTAAGCATTCATTGAAGTTTTTTTTGGCAAAAGAAAAAAGGAGGTTACTGCAAAAACTGTTCGCGTTCGAGTATACCCTTAAAGGGGTGTCCGAGGAGCGTACCTATCCAGGGTTAAGATAAGATTTAACGGAATTTTATTTTTGTATTGACAATATCTTGCTTTAGTTGGAGTGCGGGTTCGTGCTCAAGCTTTTAGCTGTTATGTTTGCATCATTTTTTTTCGGCATGATGTTTTCCAGCTTTTATTATCATAATCTGTAGTTGTAGTAGAAACTGCAGGTAATCATGAATAGATTTTAGACAATTAGAAATATTCTCAATCTGGTAAATGCTATCAGTAAACCCTACGTAGAACTTTTTACTAAAGTTCATGCCATTACTATTCAAAAAAATCATAATCTATATTTCACCAGAAACAAACTGTTGTGATTCAGTAACCAACTGACGTTGAATCTTGTGTCGTCCCGTGGGCGATGCACACTATTCATTTGCATCTCCGTTCAATTAAAAGTCGAGGAGACTCCCTGGGAGGGGAGTAGGAGATTAAGGAGAAAGGAGTTTGAAGTGGTTCACCTCTCCTACTCCTTGACACCCTGGCCGCATGAGAGAGAGAGAGAGAGAGAGAGAGAGAGAGAGAGAGAGAATAAACTTTACATACAGTATGTCCTTATGAAGTGATTCCTATGAGTTACAAAGGCATGATATAGGCCAGTATACTAGGGAACTGATAATAGACCTGATGAATAGGCTGTGTGAAGTAGGCCTATGATGACGATGTATGGCGTTGAAAATGAGTTCTGTAGTTTCTCAACAAAAATTTACAATGAACATTTTTTATGATGAAGTAAAGCGTTCTCTATCATGGCTGAGAAGGGAATTGCGACGTAGGTAAATTATGTCTCCATGGCTGTATAATAACTTTATTGATGGGGAGTTTCTAAATTGACAGATGAAGTAGAATAAAAGGCTCTTTAAAATGCAGAAAGTAATGAAAAAGTTTGAAGTCATTGCAAGAAAGGAAAGTTGAGATTTAATATGAGTACGAGCAATGATTGAAGGGTAATTGGAGAGCCGGTAAAGAGAGCAATGACTATTAATAAATTTAGTTGAATAATAGAAGTAGCAATGGATTAATGTATCTGTAAGTGTACAGTATATATATATATATATATATATATATATATATATATATATATATATATATATATATATATATATACAGAGAGAGAGAGAGAGAGAGAGAGAGAGAGAGAGAGAGAGAGAGAGAGAGAGAGAGAGAGAGAGAGAATATATGAGTTAATGTGAGCCAGATGAAACGTGAAGTAGAGAAACTAGCCGGATATTAAAGAGTCGTAGGAAATTTGGAGTATCTATGGAACTCCTGGTAAAATTGAAAACGATCTTTGAGCCCATTTTCCTCCAGAAGAAAAAGAAGAATGGATATGGGATACAAAGAAAAGAAATTTGTTTATGATTGAACTGTTCAGATACTTTTTTTTTCGACTGTAGGCGTGGTATAATAAAGACGCGATTGATGAAAATTATTAAGGTTGATATAATAAATGTTAAAAGATATTATGTGAAAGGATAGAGGATATGTCAGTGTTTTTAGCTGATTAGGCCATGAAGAAAGAATTGGGAATGACAGATTAGCGTAACATGCACATTTATAATGTGTTCTAACTTATAAGGAAGGAAGAAGAGCTAGAGAGTTCTGGGAAGATGGCTTGAAAGTACAGAATGAAGGTGATGTGCATCATTGAAGCTCTACAGTGAGGGAAATAATAAAGTGAATGTCGCAGCTTGCGTAATACGGGTTTATTAATTTCTGAGGAGCCTTTTGTGTTTATGTATGGAGCTGGTATGGAGAAGTTTCCCATGTAGGAAGTTTAGGTATTAATGCAGCAGTGATAAAGAGAGCTATCGTCTAGTAGGGAAAATGGGTTGATCTTGAAAGTATTTATGTCCAAGACCCCTGATATTAGCACTTCACCTATTCTAGTTTTTCTTATGCTTTATGTATACCATAGACCCCCGATTGTAGCATTTCACTCATGTTATTTTCTCTAATGCTTTATGTGTGTGTACATACACTAAATAGTATGGCATATTATTCATATATTCTACTCTGTCCTTATGCACCTGAAAACACTGAGACTACCCAACAATTCTTCTTCAACCAAGGAGTTACAGCACTGTCGTTGTTCAGTAGCCACTTTCCTCTAGGTAAGGATAGAAGAGTCTTTAGCTATGGTAAGTAGCTCTTTTAGGAGAAGGATAATTTAAAATCAAACCTTTGTTCTCTAGTCTTGTGTAAGGCCATAGCCTCTGTACCATGGTCTTTCACTGTCTTGGGTTAGAGTTCTCTTGCTTGGGGGTACACTCGGGCACACTATTCGATCTAATTTCCCTTCCTCTTATTTGGTTACTGATGTTACTGTTCTTAAGATATTTCATTTTACTTGTTTCCCTTCCTCACTGAGCTGGTTTCCCTGTTGGAGCCCCTTGGCTTATAGCATCATGCTTTTCCAACTAGGGTTTAATAATAGTAATAATAATAATAATAATAATAATAATAATAATAATAATAATAATAATAATAATAATAATAATAATACCACAGACCCCTGATTTTAGCATCTCACAAGTTATTTACTCTGATGCTTTCTGTATGCCATAGACCCCTGATAGCAGTATTCCTTATATGTTATTTTCTCTTATGCTTTACGTATGCCATAAAGCCCTGATAATAACATTTCACATATGTTATTTACTCTCATGCTTGCTTTATGCCATAGACACCTGATAGTAGCATTTCACATATGTTCTTTACCCTTATGCTTTACGTATGCCATAGACCCCTGATAGTAGCATTTCACATTTGTTATTTTCTCTTGTGCTATATGTATGCCATAGGCTCCTGATTATAGCATTTTACATATTTCATTTTCTTTTATGCTTATGTATGTCATAGACCTCTGAATTTTGCATGTCACATGTTATTTTTTTCTTATGGTTTATGTATGTCTTAGCTCCCTGATAGTAGCATTATTTATCGATTTTGCTTTGTTATTATTATTATTATTATTATTATTATTATTATTATTATTATTATTATTATTATTATTATTATTTCTGCTTGCTAAGCTACAACCCCAGTTGAAAAAGCAGAATGCTACAAGCCCAGGGGCCCCAACAGGGAAAACAATCCAGTGAGGAAAGGAAACAAGGAAAAATTCAATATTTCAATAACAGTAACAACATTGAAGTAAATACAGTATTTCCTATATGAACTATAAAAACTTTAACAAAATTAGAGGAAGAGAAATTAGATACAATAGTGAGCCTGAGTGTACCGTCAAGCAAGAAAACTACAACCCAAGACAGTGGAGGACCATGGTAAAGAGGCTATGGCATTACCTAATGGTTTGATTGTGGAGTGTCCTTCTCCTAGAAGAGCTGTTTACCATAACTAAAGTCTCTTCTACCCTTACCAAGAGGAAAGTGGCCACTGAACAACTACAGTGCAGTAGTTAACCCCTTGGATGAAGAAGAATTGATTGGTAATCTCAGTGTTGACAGGTGTGTGAGAACAGAGAAGAATCTGTAAAGAATAAGCCAGACTCTCTGGTATATGTGTAGCGAAAGGGAAAGTGAACCGTAACCAGAGAGAAGGATCCAATGTAGTACTGTCTGGCCAGTCAAAGGACCCCATAACTCTCTAGCGGTAGTATGCCAAAGACCCCTGATAGTAGTACTCCATATATGTTATTTTCTCTTATGCCTTATGTATGCCATAGACGCCTGATTGTAGCACTTCACATATCTTATTTCTTCTATAGATTAAAAGGGTGCATTTTTCTTCCCTTTCCTTCTTCAATCTGTATTTTAATGTTTTTCTTATTTGAATAAGAAAGGGAAATTCCTTATTATGCATCTTCATAAGATGAAAAAGCCTCACAAGATGCTCCCTTGACATTGCTTTGAAGTGAAGGAGGTGCATTTGAGAATAGCTCTTAAGACGTGGGCGCCCTTTGTTGTAATCCAACTTCGTTATTTTTCTCTTCCTTGAGCTGGCCTTGTTAAATTATCTGTTTCCACTTAATTTTAATGTTTTATTTTAATAAAAAAAATTCTTTATCGTCATTATTACTGTTTTCATAATTTACATTTATGTTGACTTGGATGTTTGTTCGATCTTTTTAATTTGGGTCTTTTTACTTTACTGATATCCTTTTTGTTATATAGTATTGATGAATATATGTTACCATCATCACTACTAAAGATACGCAATGCCACAGCGCCAGTCTTTTATGAAATATACCTAAAGTTGAATTCTATATTCAGTCCTGTCGTTTATTGCCTCGTGGTTTTTTTTTTTTTTTTTTTCTTTTTGACCGGTAACAGTTCAGAGGTTGACTAATACTTTCTGCTTCTAAAACTCCTTATTCAACCAGCTAGGGCTTATAATTTTCAAAAGGACATCAATCTGTTTATGAAAGCTAAGCCCATTATATGATATTATAAAACGGTAAAGGATAAAGCAGCATGATATCCAATTGGCGAATATTAGTTTTGAATTTGATCCAATAATTATATCAGATCGAAATGAAAAGAATTGTTTTTTATCAATCTTGACGCTTTCCCTCTACTGGATGGTTCAGGGTCTGAGCACTTTATTTGTTCATTCTTTGTTTTTGGGATTAGACTTTCGGAAAGTTTTCATCCTCAGCAATGAGAGAGAGTGTAATGCTTATTCAAAACGCCACATGTTAATGCCTTGCTAAGAAATGATTGATTTTTTACTTTGTATTTCTTGCTTATATGACGCATTGTTTTCTTCTATTTCTCCATACGGCGATTCTTTCTTATGATTGCTTCTTATGAATATTGACTTATTTTTAGTAATAATCAGAATCATGATTTACAGTTACTTGACCCTCACTCTATCCATTTTCTGATAAAAGAGAAATCATACGCAGTTGTTAACCACCATACTCTGTCCCAACCGACCTGTTAGGCACTAAAAGGAAGGCGAGGTGAATATGAGTAACTTTATTCAATAAGATAACGAGTTTATATACAAACCGTTTAGGGAAACAATAGCACAAAATTCCAAAAATGTGAAACATGTAATGACAAGCTTAAACAGTTTTTCCTTTATCAGTGTGGGAGAAAGCAAGAGATAAAAAACCAATAGCATTATAGTGCATGAATGTGTATGAAACATGTGCGGTACAACCCAGAGCTTGTACAATTCCTCCCTTAAGGTAGGATTGTAGAGCTCTCGAATGTTGTACATTATTTTATAATTCTTCCGAAGAAAAGTTTCTGAAATACATGTCTCAAGGCGCAGTTAAAAGCAGTACACTTACAGTAGTCACATGTGCTTGAAAATTTTAAAAGGCTCTCACTTATGTTTTTAAAAGAGGCTGTAGGTTTAATTATGACGCCATCAGCAAAAGAAAAAAAAAAGTTGAAAGCAAAAAGCTACCTCCAAAAAAAGTGATAAATCTATTCAAGATCAAGTAGATTTAACAAATACAGTGCTGACATGTACTAAAAGAAATTGACAACACGAAATCTAAAGACCTCTTATAGGTAATATATAAAAAGCTAACAAGGGTCGTACTAGTACTTCTGCATAATCTAGAAAGACCAATACTGGCAGATTTGAAATTGGAAGATAAAAAGATTTCGAATGAAACCCATATGGAGTTATGAAGAGTAAAAATAAATGTTAATCCACAAATTACCCTCATTCACTAAGTGACCTGTTTAGTACGTCTGGGGTAAGAATAGTAAAAATAAAGGAAACTTGGCCTGGATGTATCCGTAAGTGTGAAGCAAGAGGCCGTAGTACACTTTAAGGTAATCGCATAATCACCCGGTGCTGGAGATAGATAGATGTGTCATGCAAGATATCCCAGGTACCACAAAAAAAAGTTAATGTATTATTTTCAGCCGTAATATGACAACTCTTTTATTTATGTAGGAAAAAAAATATGGAAATTGTGTCCTTCCAGAGGCAACTATATAAAATCAGTAAAAAGTTAAAATTTTACATGGCTGTAATAAAAAATCCTTTAAAAAATTCTAACCATGAAGATTTATGTGCTGGTACATCCACTCCCAAGTTGTATGGAGCTCAGCTTTAGAAGTTTCAATTTAATTGACCATTATCAACTGTAGGGAAATCGTTGAAAAACGGCATTTCTTGGATAGTGAAAAACATTGGTTTTCACTAACTGATATTTTCCTACAATTTTCCATGGTTGTCTATTGAACCAAAGTAACCCCACAATAATAGTTATGTCTAAAATGTGTACTAGCTAAGTTTGATCAGGAAATATTCTATTATTAGTTTTGCAACTAGAACTCATCATAGAGCAAAACTCCGATTCTTCTAAGAAGTTGATTTAGCTTACTTTTCTGCATTATCTATATATATTGTTTATTGGGAAAAGAAGTTATTACCCTTCATGAATGAAGTTAATACTGAGAAGTTACATGTAGCAAAGGTGTTAACCTTCCTAGATTATTACGAGCTGTAAGAGAGAATAAAGAAAAGTGTAGAAATAATAGTGATGTTCACTGTTTTACAAAGAAATGCATGACCTCAAATAAGCCTAAACAAAATTCAACTGAAAAAGTTTGATCAAGATAGAAGTTGTTATTTTATTCATAGAATTCACCGAAACCAAACTTGCTTGTTATGATACTTTTACTGAAATATATAATTACTGGTAAATCAGTGTTTTTACTAATCCCTGGTCTTCTTTTGTGGGCAGTATTTTGGGCGTAAGGAGTCTCAGTAGCAGTAAAAGAATCGGTTGTCGAAAGAGGTACAGGTGAAGTTGAATAGGAAGGGCCAGGAGAGTCAGAAACAATAACAGGTTGAGTAGAATTTGGTAAATGCATCTGTGTTGCCAAAGGAGACAGGTTTTGGTTCTCATCAAGTTGGCTTTTTCAATTATGATTGGCTGATATTCACAGTTTCTTTGCCAAATGCTACTTAAATTCTTCAACTTCATCGCTATTCTCGCTTTCACTTAACCATGGCACAATGTTTGTTGCTTCATTGCTGTCATACAACATTTCATTATCACTGCATACATTATATCTTATTCACCATTATCCACTTTATTTTCGTTTTTCTCACTTTTAAAAACGATCAAGAACATCATAGATATCATTATTGGTGGTGTTCATCAATACTTATTAACTTCGGGAGTAAAATACTTATTTCCAGCAGGTAAGTTTTACACGCTTCCTTTACTCATTACTTTTGATATTCTTTAGGAACTGGTAGTGCATAAGCATATCAAAACAAAAGGGTCCTCAGCTTTTAGCATATAACTTTATATAAATAAAGTAGAATAATATGTAGAATGCAAATGTATTTAACCACAAAGTTAACTCACAAACAATAGATAATTAACGAATTATTACCACCAAAAGAGGTTGTAGATAACTACCACAAACAAGAAACTAAATTTTATTATTGAGTCAAAATATGTCTGCTACAGAGTCCAAGGGCAAACAGTCACATCAAACTATAAAGGAAGACCATAACCTATTCTCACACATCCCCATATCATACCAGAAGAGTCAGTGTGACTTAGATAATTCTTTCAACATGAAGATCGAAAGTGCTCACCATCACTGGCAAAGAATGGTCAGATGCATCAGGGCATCAAGTCACAGGTTCTGCCTCTGCTAGAACAGCCGGCATTAGACATCCATGACAAAGAGCCTACCACAGATGTTATCATAATGGATGGTGCAGCTCTTGTAAATGCTCTTACATCAATCAAGTGGTCTACATTTGAGTCTTATGTAAAAGATAAAGTCCTGTACTAGGTACAGAAGCGCAGCCAGAAGTACTGATAAGCACAGAGTGTATTTGATTTGTATAGGAGCGACTGTAGGAAACCACAAACAGCACAAAAAAGGAGGCACAGGAGTTAGCACTGCAAAAACTCCCGGCGATTGGACTAGCTTCCTGAGAAATGACCAGACCAAAGCTGAACTATTTGCATATTAGACAGACACAATCATTTCATCTCAAGTAGATGATACAACATGTGTTACTGTCACTAAAGGGGAGTCTGCACTTTTTATCAAGGCTGAACAGGACACTGCTGAACTATGAGGCTGCACCCATGAAGAGGCAGAGTCCTTTGGCACGCTGAAAAGCAGGAAGAGATCTGGAGTGCAATCAAATGTAGTTCAGACACTCATGTTGTCATCATAAAAGCATCTGACATGAATAAAACTGGTTTGGTTAAACTGTGGATTAAATTCAGAAAAGGAAAAGACATGAGTTAGATACCTATCCAGGATATTGCAGCAATCCAGGAACCAAGAGCCTCAGTCTTTCCCTTTTTCCATAAATTTAATGGGTATAATACGATGTGTACCTTTCATGGGAACTCTGTATGGCAAACATGGACTGTGTTTCAGTGTGCCACATCCACTTTCAGCACCACCACCTGTAGAAGATGAAGACCTACAAATCATTGAAGAGTTTGTGGTGCTATTGTACGACAGAAGCAGTTCATATAAAGATGTAAATGAGGGTAGACTTGATCTCTATACAAGGAAGCAAAGATCTTATGACTGCATTCTGCATGCAATTGGTGCTCTTAGAGGGCATTGCAGTAGGGCACCTTTGGAGTCAGTATTCATTATGACATCTGTGTCTGAATGATGACATTGAATGCCCCACTAGGTACAAAATTGCCACCATTAGAGCCTTCATTGGAGAGCCATGTCTCACTGTTCTTCATGGAAAGGCACCGAGAGGAATTCTACAGAATTACTAAAGTCCTAGTAAATAATAGATTTTCAAATAAGGACAAAAACATGCATATCAATAAAGAAATGGAATAATGGTAATGGTGATAATGCCGACACCCCAATGCATATAAACCTTTACTATTAAGGCCTAATGAACTATAACCACCCAGAAGACGAAAAGGCCTAGCGGAAAAAAAAAAAAAACACGTTTTTACCACTGTAGAAAAAACACGTTTTTACCACTGTAGAAGTAACTGTAATGAACCTGATAACATATTAATGTGCCGAACATGTATCACAAATGCTCATAGTGTAACGGTACTCCTGTGTTTTGTATATTGTCGTTATCACTCTCCCCTCGCACTGGTAACGTGTTTATGCCTGTTTGTGCTAGAATCCTTGTGTTTTAATTTTTTTTGCTGTTGTTGACTTGATTGGGTTGTGTGTGTGTGTATATATATATATATATATATATATACAGTATATATATATATATATATATATATATATATATATACTCATGCTCCGTATGACCTTAGATGTCAGGATGCCAGATAATTCATAATCAATCAATCAATCATGCTCCGTGTAAATAGATCTAGTTGCATTTGACTTGTCTCTCAGTCACCTCCTAACGACTAGCTTGCACATTACCAATCAGCCAAAATGCTAGACCTAATAATTAAGAACAATCCTGTCCCTGCCGTACAAGATGACTTAAACAAGATGAATGTCATATACCAATATAATTACCCAGTCCAGAGATGTCTTAACATCTGTCAGCAAGTGCTGACAGGATATTGGAAGCGCTATTCATACAACAAAGAAAGACCTGACTTCAACACAACCCCGTGAATAAGGTCTATTGCCAATCATAACTCAGGTAATCTCGATCTGTATCACCAAGAACATGACAGCTCTAACAAGCCTGTACGCCAAAGTAGAGATTATCACTAAGCAGAACCTCATCCTCTAATCCCAGTCAGCTCAATGGCCCGCCTGGCGGAACAGCCTTCCAGGCAATCCCGCCACCGGCCTCGGGTGATCTATAACCAATGAGGACGCGACGTCAAAGGAGGAAACTGTATATAACCTCCGGCAAATGCATCATGTTTCACTGTTTACTCTTGAAAATGAGCAGACCTTTCCCTGCTCAAAACCGGTTGAATTAAAGGATTTTAAAATTTGTTTTACCTAATTCTACGGACTTTCGTAAAAGAATTGTATAAATAAAGTAAGTGTTACTATGTACATACACCCATAAAGGAAGTGATCCACGATAAAGACTCTAATTCTGTATCCAATATCTGTTCTTTTTACCTCTGTCAACGAACTTGGAAGGTTATGTTTTACGCCCTGTTTGTGTGTGTGTTTGTTTGTGAACAGCTTCCTGGCCACAGTTTTAATCGTAGAGTAATAAAACTTGCAGGGATTAACTTTTATGTAAAAACCTGGAAGTTATTAAATTTTGGAAGGTCATGTTGAAAGGTCGTCACTGTCAAGCAAAATGTCCAATTCACGTAATGAGCCATAAGTATGGACATCTTTGTGACAGAGATTTCGAACTTGGTTCATATTTCAGTACATGAAAATCCTCCCCAATTAATACATGTTAAGGTCAAAGGTCAAGGTCAAGGTTGAGCAGAAGAATGAGAAATAAGCTGCCGTGGCGGAAGTCTGCGCTCTACTGAGTGCCCCTCTAGTTCAATAATTTGTGCTGACATATTCTCTATTAAAGAGGAAAAATCATGAACGATACGGTCTCCGTTACCTTTCTCATAAAGTATATCCTTTTTCCAGTTACCGGAGGAATGCAGTAATGAAGAGTAGAATATAATAGGAACAATAGAAAAAGTTCATTACAAGATTGATGCCACTGAGGCAGCAATTACGTATAATAAAACTTGCTTGAAAGATGGTCTATTCCCGAAAAACTTGATCTTGCTCATTCGTTTCCTGAAGCTAAACTAGTTTAGCTTTTCAGTCACTTGAAATTAAAACACTTATATGTTACGTTCATGTTTATGGAGATAATTTTTTTTTTATATAAAGACAGCTGATTTCTTGGCTTCCAAGTTCTGTTTTATTTTTTGTAAGTTACCAAGAAGTATCGTTGACACGTGTGGAAGAATTGGTAATGTTACTCAATAAGGTAAATGTGTGTGTTTTTTTTTTTTTTTTTCGTCGTAGTCTTGATGATTAACCCTCCCCTTTTCCTAACTCCCATGATATTAAAAGTTTTTAAACGTATTTTGGTAAAAACGTATATTGTAGGTAATAATTTGTTACTTAGTTTGCAGTTTGGATTACGCAAAGAGCTTTGAACAAGTAATGCCTGTAATATTTTGGTGTTTCTTAAGGTGGTGTTTTCAGCCCATTGGATTTCCTACTGCATATGCATAATATATGGTTTGGCCAAGGAAACCCGCTTTTTGTATATGCAGGTGATGCTACTCTCTGCATCAATTCTGTCTCTTGAATGTAGAACGTTGGTTGCTGAATTCCTTAATGAAGATACAGCAACCATTATTGTGTTGCGCTTATTACTGGGGATGAAGTTGAAGCCTAACAAAGTTCAAAGTGTGATTGAAAAATAGGATTATGGACAGTAGATCCTAAACATCTAGATCTTTGCAACGAGAATGTCTTTTGAGGAAATACATTTCCTTTTAAATGTTGGTTGTGTTTATTGCAAGTTTACTTTCGAGAAACTCACCCGGTCGTAAGTCTGATTTTTTTTTTATTTAATTTCATCACGTTTTGAGTATTGTTCTTCTGTCTGGTCTTCAGTTGTTGATTACAAACTTTCTGTTCATTAAATCCCTAATCCCAGTTCTGGATATTAACCTTTGGCATTATCGTTTAGTTAGATGTTTGGGCATGTTGCATAAGATATTTTGTAATTCCGACCATCCTTTGCATCCAGATACACACACATGCACACACTCACACAAACACACACACACACTCACACACACACACACACACACATATATATATATATATATATATATATATATATATATATATATATATATATATGTATGTATGTATATATATATATATAGTCCAAATAGTCTTATCTACTAATTTTTAAGGTTATTGTTAAGTTTAAGATAACATGCCACACTCCTTTAGCATAAAAATATTGGGTTTTGCAATACATTCATCTGTGGTCTTACATAATATGGGTATGCAGCTTTCAAAATACTTTTGCCGTTTATAGAGAAAAAAAATTGTATGGGAGGTAAATGAGGATCAGGGACGTACAAAAGACGAGGAAGAGACTTGCATTACATGAAGAAGATAAAGTAGGAATGTGCGAAGGAATTGTTGTTCTTGATCTCTCTTATGGCAAGTGTAGCTTAGTTATTGAGCGGAATGAATGAAAACATTAAAGTCTGTTGAAATGATGAACTCTTATAGTTTATGCAGAATATGAAGTTTTCATAGGTTGATAAATGTGGTGATCAACATAAGTAGCAACAAGATTAGCACGTGTGAAAGGATGGGCCTAGAAATTTGAGACGGTTCTGCAAAGAGGATACGATTAATGGGGAAATCAGGTTTCAATAGGCAGGGAATAAGTTGCCTAGAAAATGTTGGATGGATAACCTTGAAGATATATCAGAGTGAAAAGTCCTCAATATCTAAGAGCGTGTCCAACAAAAGAGGAATGGTATAGTGAGAGTAGGGAGTTGGCCATGTTGTTCATGAGCTACTGTTGGAAAGGGTTACTGCATGAAGAGTTAACCACGATTTAGCTGGTAAAGGTTAAATGGGGGAAGTAACTGTTGTCATGTTTTTCCTCTTGAGCCATCACCTATTACGAGAAACGACTATGTTGAGAAAATAACACATATGTTAAAGCTAATATAATACAATAATAATCATATCTATTTACCTTTAGACTATGGACAATTATGAGCGTGTTTTGATATTTGATTATTCTCAATTAGTAATGACCTTATCTACAAAGCTAATCCTCCAGGGTATTCAAAATAACCTGTAAATAAGATCTATTTCTCAAAATTATTATTTATGGTACGGAACATAATTGCCTGTATCATAAGTACCAATTCATCAACTTTATCCTGTAATATATAAGGTTAACGATATTTTTGTCATTAAATTTCATACATGATCTGTGACGGAAAATAATAAAATCAGATAGAATTGCAATTAAAAGAACCTCTTATGATGTATGATTCGCACGCCAAGGTAAATGACATGTATGATAGGGAACTCCTCAAAAGTAAACATTTCTACCATTTAGTTTCGATGTGGATCGCCATTGTTAGGTTCAGTGTGACATGATCGCATTGCCTTAGAGTGCAGCATCTGTTAAAGTGTCATTGATTATCGTCTCCGCTTGACTTCCAGTACACGATGGACGGATTGAAATTCAGCAGCAGTGCGAGTTCTCCCGTCTAGCAAGGTTTTGCATTTGACATTTCCCTGGCTGCGAGTATTCCTTACCTAAAAAGTGGTGGTGTGCTTTAATACTTGCTCGTATGTGACTATCGTTTGTGCTTGTTTTTCCCGTAGCTTTCTACGATGAATTTTAACTTTTTTTGTGAATTATGGATCATGTTTCTTTTTTTTTCGTGTTTTAAGCGGAATGAATATTTTCCTGCTTTATTTTTTTTTTAATATAGAAATGGCTTTCAATGATTATATATTTTCTTGTTTTTTTTTCAAGCATTTGTTTTAAGTTATATCTATTTTTAGTTCTTTACATATGTAGTACTGTATAAGTGTTTCAGATTTGTTGTCCTTTGCTCATGTTTTTTATACATTTTGGGTCATTTGCTGTTTTGTGAAGTTGATAGATGACTTTACGTTTCAGGAATTCCAAATGATAAGTAAGTGTATTTATTTATAAATATTTACTTGAAGAGTTTCATTGTGTTTTGTTAAGTGTAAGAAAACTCTGTAATGTTTAACATTTGGGTTCCCACTTACAATTGCATAGCCTATGCAGATGATGCTACTCTCTCTGTGTAAATTCCATATCCTGAATGTAGATCTGGGGTTGCTGAGTCCCTTAATAGATAAATAGCAAAAATTATGGGGCATTAAGTTGAATCGTAGCAAAACTCAAAGTATGAATGTAAGTAGGTCGAGGTCAGTGGCTCCTCAACCTCCGGATCTCAGCATTGATAATGTGTCTTCAACACTACATAACTCCTTCCAAATTTTAGATGTGATTCTCGACAGTAAATTAGTTTTTGAAACACATTAGGTCGGTCTCTTTTTCAATTGCACAAAAAATTGGCTTATTGTGGAAGTCTTGTAAGATTTTCGATGATCAATCTTTTCTGAAGTGTTTTAATTCTTTCATTCTACCTTGTTTTGAGTATTGTTCTCCTTTGTGGTCTTCAGCTGCTGATTCTCATCTTAATTGGTTGGACAGGAAATTGCGGTTTATTAAATTTCTTATTCTTGATATTAATATCTGGCACCATCGTTCAATTAGTTCGTTATGCATGTTGCAGGAGATTTTTTATAATTCTGACCCTTTACATTCAAATTTTCCCGGACAGTACCATCCTGTTCGTAACACTAGGTATGGAGTGAATTCTAATAGTTATTCCTTCTCCACCATGAGGCTCAATACTACAAAGTATTCTAGAAGTTTTATTCCAGCTGTGACCAAGTTGTGGAATGATCTTCCTAATCGTGTAGTTGAATCGGTATAACTTCAAAAGTCAATCTAGCAGCAAATGTTTTTATGTTAAATGGGCTGACGCAAGTCTCTTTTTATAGTTTATATATATAAGATCTGTTTTAATTAATATTGTTATTCTTCTTAAAGTATTCTATTTCAATTGATCATTACTTCTCATATAGTTTATCTATTTCCTTGTTTCCTTTCCTCACTTAGTTATTTTTCCCTGTTGGAGCTCTTCGGCTTATAGCATCCTGCTTTTTCAACTACGGTTATAGCTTAGCTAATAATAATAATAATAATAATAATAATAATAATAATAATAATAATAATAATAATAATAATAATAATAATAATAATAATGATAATAATAATATAAACTCTCTTACGTTTTTTCTTGAAGTGACCGAGGTGTATTTTTATTATGCAAGTGTTATTTAGTAAAGCAAATTGTATAATAAGCACAATTATATGTGTTCGTTTGTATGCAAAAGTGTATATGACTGGGAGCCTAGTTTTTATAGGGTAATTTGACGAATTTTGAATCTTTTAATACGAGCCATAGAATATATTTTTACCATTTTTACCTCCGCCAGGAGGTTATGTTTTCGGTTCGGTTTGTTTGTTTGTTTGTTTGTTTCTCTGTTTGTCTGTCTGTCTGTGGACAACGTAGAGGCCACATTTCTACACGGAATCACTTCAAACTTGGCCAAGTAGTTCCCCAATGTGTATGGAAGAACTGATTAAATTTTGGTCAAGGTCACCCCAAGGTCAAGGTCACAGGGGTCACTGGTGTCACTATGACATAAGTGGCCATATCAAGAGACAGAAATAAAGCACTGACTTTTGCATAAGCCAACAGGGAAGTCCTAGTCCAGGCGCAACCCATGGGTGATGTTCAAATTTATAAAGGTCAAAGGTCAAGGTCATATTGGTGCATTATATCAATGTCATATTAAGTATCAGTGGCAAATGAACAAAGATCACTTGAAGGTCAAAAGTCAAGCAGGTCACTTGAAGGTCAAGGTCACGTGAAGGTCAAGGTCACGTGAAGGTCAAGGTCACCTGAAGGTCAAGGTCACGTGAAGGTCAAGTACATTTGAAGATCAAGGTCACTTGAAGCCAAGGTCATGTGAAGGTCAAGGTCACGTGAAGGTCAAGGTCACTTGAAGGTCACGTGAAGGTCAAGGTCATGTGAAGGTCAAAGTCACATTAAGGTCAAGGTCACCTTGGCGGAGGTATGTCCTCTACGAGGACCATGTCCGCGTTCAGGACTTGCTCACTTGTTTAGTATTCTGTTGTCGAAAGGTATTTGAATTAAGTAAACAAGATTTTAGCTTACTCTGCAATGAAATAGGAACAAGAACAATAATAGTGACTGCGATGATATCTGACAGTGATAGTATGTTAAAGGCCTCTAAAGCATATTTCATTAATTTTGTCTCTTCACTTTCTTTTTTTATCTATTTGTTTTTAATCTTCACAGTGTGCATACAACAAAATGTAAAGTGAGGACACAATTGATACATGAAATTCAAGAATTAAAGGAGACGTATTTGGAGAAATATTCACAAATTAAAGAAGGAAAATGCATAGGTTTTCCAATTAAACAAACCAAATGAGGTACTGTGAGTGTATCAAGCACAACTGAGGAATAGCATGTATCCTGTGAAAAATTAAATACACGGATTCCTGTCCAATTTGGAAATCACTCATGTTCTAACAGTTTTTATGTTGTGAGTATGTATATATATATATATATATATATATATATATATATATATATATATATATATATATATATATATATATATATATTTGTTCCAACACGAATACTTACCTCGAATTACTTCCTTAGGAGAGTCACTTGGTGACCTCTTTCTCGACCATTTTTGGCGCCGATATCCCTCACCCCGTACTCCATACAGGCCTACCCCCGCCGCCACAGAATGCGCCCCGAGGGCAGGATTAGGTCAGGTCACTGCCTCTCTGGGCGATTCTCCCCATTCAGTCCTTGGTCGTGAGATGCTCAACATCTCACTCCCAGTCTCTTATACTCGATCCTTTGTGCGCATTTAGTGTTCCACGTGTTCCCACCGTGGGGACTTGTGTTTTTTCGCAGTGTACCTCCCAAGTGTTCCTGTGTGTTCACTTTTCAACCGTGTCCTTACCCGGTGTTTAATTCATTTCCTTAGTGCTTGTGTCGTGCGTTGTGTGCGTTATGGAACGGTATTCCTTGATTTTCTTCAAGGAATTGATAGCTGAAAGGAAAACGTTTTACAAGAAATCATTCTTCCTCCCCTTATCCTCGGTGTTCCCGTGTAGGGGCAGCTTATGTTCCTCTTCAACCACGTGTCAGGACTACTGGTCCTGGAACGTAGTGCAGTGAGTGCACTTCGGCATTAAAAGGAAGAATACATCCAAGAGGCTCGTAGGAAGACGAGCCTCTCCTCGCCAACTTAATTCCCGATGCCTCGTCGAATAGAGATTCTTATACAGCCATCTTCCCCTACCCAGAGTAGGGGACGAGGTAAGTCAGTTGCGGGGAAGTGCCCATTGCTCTTCCCCAAGAGTTTGAGTGGGTGCGGTATAGCACCAAGAGGAAGTGGGCGACGAAGGGTTCGCCTAAGAAGACTAGCGCCGGGCGTCCCGCCGGGCTGAGCTTCCCTACCACCCTCTCCTACCCAGAGTAGGAGACGAGGTTGGTTTATTGTGTAGAAGATAACTCTTAAGAAGTAGTTCGAGGTAAGTACTACTTTCGGGAGTGTGTGGGGAGACGGAGTCCTGGTGCAAGCAGGCCACGTCTCCTCTGATGACCCCATGTGGGGGAAAATGTCTCTAATTCTTCTCCAGTCTCTTAGCGTATTTTTCAGCCTCTTCTGCAGCCGAGGGCCTCGCCGAGAAGGAGCCTCCCAGGTCTGTCTTGCAGCGTCCCCCGGACCGACAACCCAGGGTTTTTTCTCACCACGAAGGCCATCCTCCAGACGCAGATATAACCCTCGCAGGGAGAAATGCGAGAAGGCCTCTTCAGGCAGGCGTAAGACCGCGAAGCCTCCGGTTCACCCCGCCAACGGGTGTAACCGAGCTTCTTTACGGGCAGCCTGGCCGAATCAGCACAGCTGGTTCGGCCCTCGGACTTACAAGGAACGGTTCCCTCCGTCGGGTCAGCCCACAGGGATCCGCGTCCGCGTCCCCCAGCCCGCCCGCAGGTGTAACCGGGCCTCTTTACGGGCAGCCTGGCCAAATCAGCACAGCTGGTTCGGCTCTCGGACTTAAAAGGAACGGTTCCCTCCGTCGGGTCAGCCCACGGGGATCCGCGTCTGCGTCCCCCAGCCCGCCCGCAGGTGTAAGCGGGCTTATTTACGGGCAGCCTGGCCAAGTCAGCACAGCTGGTTCGGCCCTCGGACTTAAAAGGAACGGTTCCCTCCGTTGGGTCAGCCCACGAGGATCCGCGTCCGCGTCCCCCGGAGAGAATACACGAACAGTAGTCCTCGACGGTACGGCGTTGCCGGTTCTGACCCCGAACCTGGTGCGGAGCTCCCCGCCGGGGAAACCGGTACCACCGCAAGGGAGTGCCTGGTATTCCAGAACCGAAGCTCCCGGGGAGTGCCCGGTGACCTGGCGCCTCGAGATCAAGCGGTAGGAAGGACTCCACAGGTAAGCGTAAGTCCCCGAAGCCTACGGTTAACCCCGCCCAGCGGGGGGAACGCGCTGCTGGTCGGGCGGCCTGGCCGAACCAGCCCGGCTGGTGCGGCCTTCGGGTCAGAAGGAACGGTTCCCGCTGTCGGGTCAGCCCACGGGAACCGCATCCTCGGCACCCAGAGCCTTGGGCCGACGGGAGTCCCCGCTGAACCAGCGTTGCTTGCGGTAACCCAGGCCCCCTGGTGCGGGCGTCCCCGCAGATGAAATCCAGGTCCTCGGCTGACGGAGAAGAGCGATCCCTGACGGAGGACTCCGTCTATAGGAGAGTGGTTAGCCTTTGCAGAAGACACCACAGGTACCGGAACCTGCAACAACGGACGTAGTTTCCGGGAAGTCAAGCCTTTTTGAGGGTCAGCAGGTCATCCTTAGTCAAGGCGTTTTCAGACAGTAGAGCCTCTTCAGCCCCAGTCTGGTTCTCACCAGCAGGAGCCTCCATGATGGAGAAAATGTCGAGGGACTTAGTAAACGTCCCCTCTTGGCTGGACTGGTGGGCTTACTCTTTGGGAGGTGTGGAAGCCTCCTTTGACCCCGAGGACCCTGTCCAGCAAGGCCTTCAACCCTTAAGGTTATTGAACTATCAGTCTCTCACACTAACAGATAACTGGGTGTTCTGGAAGCGAGACACTGTTCTGGCGATAGTGTCTTGGAAGGCACCAGACGGGGAAACGCGACCCATTCGCAGCTTTCCCTTGGGGGGAGAGTCTCTGTTTCCTCGGAAGGAACTAGAAACCATAATGGAGAAGGTCTTGAAATAGAAGGAGACTAACGTCCCCAGACCTACGACTCCTAGGAGACCACCCTATAGAGGTCTGTCTCGGATAGTGCCGCGACACCCCAAGCATCTACCAGCACTACGAGGAGAGAAGCCCCCCTCTTCCTCCTGGTCCGCAACGCCTCAGCCCCTCTGCAGGGGAGCTCCAGCGCCCTCTAGCTCCTTCAGGTCGGGTTACCCCGCCTCTAGGGGAGACAGGTCAGGCCGCCCCTCTAGAAGAAGATAAGAGTGGGAGGCCCCTATCCCCACCCAACCCTCGGGTTGGAGGGTAACTCAGGCGTCATTGGCAAGCATGGAGGGCTCAAGGAGCGGAACCGTGGACAGTGTCCTTACTAAAGAAGGGGCTACGGACTTCCATTCCTAACGGAACCACCCACGATTTTTCCGGCCAACCGGATAGAATGGCTAGATCCCAAAGACCCGTTAAAGAGGACCGCCCTTCAAGAGGAGGTGTCATCCATGCTAGAGAAGGGTACCATGGAAGAAGTTCTTCTCCCAGGGCCAGGTGTCTACAGCCTCCTATTCCTGGCAGTAAAAGCGACCGGGGGGTGGAGACCGGTTATAGATCTGTCAGCTCTCAACAGGTTCGTCAAGATGACGGACTTCTAAATGGGCACGCAGAATTCAGTCCTGCTGTCCTTGAGGGAGAAAGATTGTAGGATACCATCGACCCCAAGGACGCATACTTCCAGATTCCGGTCCACACCTCGGGTCGGAAGTTCCCCCGGGTAAAATAGGGTTCCCAGCTCCTGCAATCCAGGATCCCCCCTTTTTTCTTTGGTCTGTCAACAACGCCCAAAGTGTTCGTGAGAGTCCACACGGCTGTCGCAGTGGGGGCGCACGAACGAGGCGTACGCCTTATCAGATACCTGGACGGCTGGTGGCTTCTTCCCGCCTCAAAGGTCCTCTTGGAGGGACAAGGGAGAAGTCTCCCCCAGTTTTTGCAAGGATCTGGGGAACTGAATCAACCCGAAGTAACAAAATCTATTCCCTTCCACCGGAATGAACTACTGGGGAATAACATTAGACTTTTTTCGGGGAGAATTTTTTCCCTTCGGAGAATAAGATATGAAACCTCAGGCTCATTAGTCAGCCGTTCCTGTCAGAACACCCCAGGAGGACGGAAGACGGGCAGAGGCTGACAGGTCACCTGGTCTCTCTGGAGAACCTAGTTCCCCAAGGGAGGGTAAGGCTCAGTTCCGTCCAATGGAATCTCAGGAACCTCTGGTGACAGACGGATTCGCAGCAGGTGCTAATCCCAGTCATTCCAGACACGAGACCCTCCCTAGAATGGTGACATTGCCAGTCGAACTCACTCAGGGGGACGTCCTTCGGGACCGGCCCTCCCGAGTTACTACTGTTCACAGACGCCTCCAACCAGAGGTGGGGAGGCCTTCCCCCCGACGAAGCGGCACGAGAGACCTGGTTGGAAGGGGAGAGACAACTCCACACAATGTCCTGGAGTTGGAAGTAGTCCAGAAGGCGTGCCTACACTTCGCAAGTCTGCTAAAGGGGAACACCGTGGCGTGGATGAGCGACAACACCACGGTAGTGGCATACATAAACAAGCAGGGTACTGTAATCGAAGGAGTTGTGCGATCTCACCATAGAGAATCTAGATTGAGTGGTAGGGAATCAAGTGGTGATGTTAGCAAGGTTCATTCCCGGAAAGTAAAACGTTCTGGCCGACGACCTCAGCAGAATGGGCCACATTGTAGGGACAAAATGGTCCCTTCTCCCAGGAATAGCCAAGCTCAACATTCAACGCTGGGGTTCCCCGGTGGTTGACCGCCTTGCAACAACCTCAACGCCCAACTCCCAGTCTTTTGCTCCCCTGTACCAGACCCGAAAGCTTCCTTAGAAGACTCTTTCAGCACAAGTGGGACAATCTGGATGTGTACGCCTTTTCCCCCTTTTCACGCTGATAAGACAAGTGCTCAGCAGAATAAAGGTGGCTCGAAACCTACAGATGACTTTGTTAGCGCCCTGGTGGCTAGGCAGGAAGAGTGGTTCGCGGACCTAAAAGACCTATCGAGTCAACCGCCGTGGCCTCTGTCCGTCAGGTCAGACCTTCTGCACCAGCCTCACTTTCTCAAGCTCCTCGGCAGGCCTCTCTCCCTACGTCTTCACGACTGAAGACTAAGAGCTGCCCCTGAAGAAAGAAAGATATTCTTCCTCCACGGCTAAGAGAATGTCTCTATTCCTAAGAAGTCGCCACCCGCGGTCTTCCAAACAAAATGGACCTCCGTCGCGAAGTGGTGCGCTGAGAGGTTCATTAGACCTCTTAAGGCCTCTGTCCCAGACAGGGCAGTTTTTTCTGGTGTTTCTCAAGGACAAAGTGGAGAGGTCAATCCCAGCCATAAAAAGGGGTTCGGGCTGCCTTAGGCCAAGTCTTCCTCCGGAAGGGCATCGTCCTGGGGGCCTCGAGACACATAGCGATGCTTGTCAAAGCTTCGAGCAGTCTTACCCCCCTCAGGCGGGAAAGGTGCCCCAGTGGGATTTAGGCAAGGTCCGGAAGATGATGTGTCGCTCCCACTTTGAACACTTGAAAGATATCGTGAACAAAGATCTCACCCTCAAGGCCGTCTTCTTGCTGGCCTTGGCGTCCGATAAGAGAGTGGGAAAGATACATGGTTTGTCATTCGACTTCTCTCACTCCGACCAGGTATCAGGAACCTCTTCGTTTCCACAGGTGTTAAAAGGAAGCAAGTTCCCGAGAACACCATTTCCTGCTGGCTGAGACAAGGCATCGCTAGATCCTATGAAGAGGATAAAATGGCAGTGCCAGGCACTCCCCGGACCCATGACATCAGGGGTCTGAGCACCCCCTTGCCCTTTGAGAGAAACATGGTGGTGAGGCAGATCCTACAGACAGGTACTTGGTCGCACCAGTCAAACTTTACTGCCCACTACCTCAAGGGTTATTCAAGGAAATCCTTGGACAGGTTCTCCATTGGGACAGTCATGGCCGCCCTCCGGGCTGTGTAGCGGTAAGGCCAGAGGCTGTACCCAACGATGAACACATTCTTCGCGACTACATCCGGAGAAAATCGTCAGAAGAATTTTTAAGAGGTAAAATCTTAGGTAATAGCGTAAGGTGGCGCAGTTACCCTCACTCCCGTACTCTGATAGGCCCCCGCATTCCATAGCCCTCTAGGCCCTACGTGCCTAGTCAAGTGTCAGAATAGCACTCCCGCCTCCTAAAGTATAAGTCTCCTAAGGAAGTAATTCGAGGTAAGTATTCGTGTTGGAACAAATCAAAAATTTTAAGTAATTTTTATTTTTCCTAACATACTTACCGAGAATTACTTCCGGGTAATGGCCCTCCCTTCCGTCCCCGAGTGCCATCCTTCCATTGCCAAGTTGGGCTATACGGCGGACTGAATGAGGAGAATCGCCCAGAGAGGCAGTGACCTGACCTAATCCTGCCCTCGGGGCGCATTCTGTGGCGGCGGGGCTAGGCCTGTATGGAGTACGGGGTGAGGGATATCGGCGCCAAAAATGGTCGAGAAAGAGGTCACCAAGTGACTCTCCTAAGGAAGTAATTCTCGGTAAGTATGTTAGGAAAAATAAAAATTACTTAAAATTTTTGATATATATATATATATATATATACCTCATACTTGGGATCGAACCCTAACCCCTTCTAATGAAAGGCCAGGTCACTTCTACCACCAGAAGCTGAAAAGAAGTTGGAACCTAACTGCTAACTGCAGTTCACGATTTACCTGGCGAGACACCAGTCTCTTTTACCAGCTAGTTTTCCCGACTTCCCGGCCCACCAGGTGACACAATTGATACTAATTCATTCAAATTACCCCCGATGAGTCAATATGGATAAATATCAACACAATATCGTGCTCAAATAGAAATAAATTTCTACTTCATACTTGGGTCGAACCCTAGACCCTTCTAATAAAAGGCTAGGGTTCGATCCCAAGTATGAGGTAGAAATTTATTTCTATTTGAGCACGATATTGTGTTGATATTTATCTATAAATATATATATATATATATATATATATATATATATATATATATATATATATATATATATATATGTGTGTGTGTGTGTATGTTTGTGTATGGATTGACGAACTAAGAAAATTTGCGGGTATAGACTTGCATAGAAAGATCATGAATAGACGAGAGTGGAAGATAGTGTCTGAGGCTTTCGTCATGCATGTACGGCTGATAATGATGATATATATATATATATATATATATATATATATATATATATATATATATATATATATTATATGGTACGAGTTTCATATATATATATATACATATATATATATATTTATATATATATATATATATATATATATATATATATATATATATATACTGTATATATTATACCGTACGAGTTTCATACACGCTCGTACACTGGATAAATTTTTATTTTTTATCTTATCACTTACTCTTCCGTGCAATGTAAATTGAACAACTTGTGATATCATGCTAGCTCATATTTAAGTATGCTTGAAATTTTGTGATGTTCTTCCTTGCAACTCGCTATATTTAAACTCAATGGTTGTTTAATAAAGTTTAATTGCATTCACCTTGCCTATCAGTTACAACTTAACTGCTCGCTCGCACATAGGTGACCAGCGGAGTGTCCGCTCCTTCCCGCCTGCCCCATCACTGCTGTACCCTACTGTTTGAAAATGCTGCCCACCAAACCTGCCTCTTCAAGTCCAGTTTCACATCAAGGCATGACTCTGTCAAGCACCAAAGCAGATTATGTTCTTGTGACGATCCCCTAGGACACTTTCCCAGAAATCTCCAATTGGCTTTGCAAGCAAGGGACGCCTCAAAACATACCTCCTGGAGCAGTACTCACCACCGCCAGCCCCCTTTATAGCTGGGGGACCAAAAGGCATCGCCTGCCCTCAGGGAAATGATCATTATCGTTTGCCTGCAACCTGTAGCAGACGGCTCGCCTCGTGAGGTGAACCTACTTCGTGCCCTTTGAGTAAGACACTTATTCAAACCTGTATGCAATGCCACACCCGATGTCGGTACCCATGAAGAACCGGATGACCAAAGTCGACACCCTTATGGACATCTTCTTCACCACCTTCAAGACCTCCATAAACACTTCCAGTCCTTATGAAGAGGACAATTATTCAACATCAACCAAAGCTCACGTGAATGTGGTAAGACACAGTTGGCCATCTTGTGACACACTGGAGCGGCGACAAAGCCGCCTACCACTCACCATTTGCTCATGCCCCAAACAACAACCTCTCCAGCCACTTATTAATGCCTATTGGCTGTAATTATGCTACTACCACTCCAGATTTGGAGCTGTTGCTAAGAAATGCTTGGAATCGAACGGTTGTTAGGGATAAAAAAAACCTGTAAGTAAACCATCGCTAGTGGTAGTGGCCTCCTCTGTCTAATCTTTTTTTTCATTTTTTTTTTTTTACATGATGTAGGTACAGGCATGCTATGTATGGTAGACACCAGTGCTTTCCATTCTTTTCTGCCAAGGCCACTCTCCAAGAGATGACGTAGTCTGTCTAAGTCTTCCGACGTCTGCCTGGTAGATGCCAACGGAACTGCAATACCCACATGCGGTTATGAGAACTTCACCTTATCGTTTGGAAGCATCAAATATGTTTGGAAGTTTCTCGTTGCTGACGTCACATTGCAGTCCTCGGTGCAGATTTCCTCTCACATTACCACCTCCTGTTTGATGTCGCTCACCGACAGATAGTCAAAGTAGACTCTTACTCGTCCCCGCCTATTCAACCCACCCCCCTCCAACCTCGCTTTCCACATCAGCGCACCCGGATTGTTTGGCAGCTGCCAAACAGACGTTCGCCAAAATGTGTCTTTGGCAAAAGGTCTCTAGCCCATTGTTGTCATTCTTACTCATCATCCCAAAGAAAGATGGTTCCTTGCATCCGTGTGGGCATTACAAGAGCTTGAACATGCAGACAGAACCAGATTATTACCCCCTTCCAAACATCACGAACATGACCTCTTACTTGCACAGAGTGAAGGTTTTCTCTACACTCGACCTCAGAAGCCCATGAACCCAGAAGACATTGTACCAACCGTGTGTCACACAATTGTACATAATTATTTTGTATATATTATGCTTGTATCTGCGCTCTTCCCTCGCACTAAAAAGAACCTGAATGATCATGTCTCCGTTTTGCTCAGTAACATTATCTGTCTCTCGAACAGGTCATGTCCTGTTGCCTTGAGGTTTTGTATATAAAGAAGAGTGTTCCTTAATAAATAACTCAGTCGTTTTCAATCTGCCTTTAATTTCACAACTCCTCTCTCGGCCCGTCACATTGGTGACCCCGGAAGTCGACTCGCTCCCACTGCCTTCCACCCCCACCTCCCTCGCCCCTCCATCGTTGGTAATATGACGGAGGCGGACTCTACCCCAGCAGTTGGCACTGCGGCCGCTCCATTGAAACTTTTCTACGTTCGCTAGCGGAGAAGCATTTGCTTGGTTTCAACTCGCTGAAGTCCACTTTCGTATCAGGGGCGTGACTCGCTCAACCACCAAAGCGGATTATGTTCTCGCGGCGATACCCAAGGACACCTTCCCAGAAATATCCGACTGGCTTTGTGAACAAGGAGACACCCCAGTAGCGTATGACGACCTCAAATCATACCTTCTGCAGCAGTACTCGCCGTCGCCAGCCGCCCGTATAGTAAAGCTTTTTTAGCTCTCGCAACAACCGTTGGGGGACCAAAGGGCTTCGCTTGCCCTCAGAGAAATGACCAGTATCGCTCGCCTTCAACCTGCCGCAGACGGCTCTCCTCGTGAGGTGAACCTACTCCGTGCCCTTTGGATACGCCGTTTACCTGAACCTGTGCGCGCTGCCATACCCGATGTCGATAGTTTACCCATAAAGGACTTGATGACCAAAGCCGACGCCCTTATGGACAGCCACTTCAAGACCTCCATCAACGCCTCCACCCCTGACGACGAGGATGCCTATTCAACGACAACTGAAGCTGACATGAATGCCGTAGGACATACACGCCTACCCCGTGACGTGCCGAAGCGGCGACAAAGCCGCCCACCACCCACCAATTGCTCGCGCCCCAACGAACGACTTCTACAGCCACTTACTACCTCCCATCCGCCGCAGTTTTGCTACTACCACTTCAGATTCGGGGCAACCGCGAAGAAATGTGCCAAAGATTGTCAGTGGCCAAAAAACGTGTAAGTAGGCCATCGCTTGTGGCGGTGGCCTCCCATGTTTGTAATCTTTTCTTTTTACAGGATGCAGGAACGGGCGTGCAATTTTTGGTAGACACGGGTGCTTGTCGTTCTCTTTTGCAACTCCTCTCTCGGCCCGTCACAACATCCCCAAGACCACCATCATCACCTCCTTTGGTACATACACCTTCAGTTTCTCCTGGTTTGGCCTTTGTAATCCTGGAGCCACTTTTCAATGCCTCATGGATGATATCTTATGGGACCTGCCCTTGTGTGTATGTTACATGGATAACATACTTGTGTTCTCTTCCTCCAAAGAGGAATACCTCCATCACCTACACATTGTGCTTGACCGCCTACAACAGAACGCCCTTGTAGTCCGGTATGACATGTGTACCTTTGGCGCCAACGGAGTATCTTTCTTAGGGCATTGCATCACTCCTAAAGGAGTCCATCCCCTCCCTGAGAAGGTAGCAACCTTTCAGAACTTCCACACACCCTCGACCGTCAAAACACTGTAAGAATTCTTGGGCATGATTAACTATTATTACCGTTTCCTGCCAGCCATTACCTCCACTCTTGCTCCTCTACGCCTCCCTCATGGACAAGCCAAAAGACCAGAAGTAGCCTTCTGCAACGCAAAGTATACCCTATCAACCTCTGCTACTCTCACTTTTTCCGCGCCACATACACCTCTCCTTCTCGCTATTGATGCCAGCAACGTTTCTATTGGTATAGTACTCAAGCAGGTGGTTAATGGCTCACCCTGCCCATTATCCTTCTTCAGTAGAAAACTGTGCAAGATGGAATCCAGCTGCTCTACCTTCGACTGTAAATTGCTGGTGGTGCACTTGGCTGTCCGTCAATTATTTGGGAGAGTTTTTCACAGCAGATGGAAAGATGGAAAGAGCAATTTAAGTGGCCAGAAAGCTTTTGCAATGCTAAGAAGAATCTGGAAAAATAGAAATATATCCATTAAGTTGAAAATTAGACTACTAAGAGCAATAGTGATCCCCACTGTGATAAACAATGCTGAATGCTGGGTACTGAAGAAGAGAGAAGAGAAAAAGTTATTAGCCTTTGAAATGAAATGTCTGAGAAGAATCTGTGGTGTAAGATGGGAGGACAGAATTACGAACGAGAGAGTGAGAGAAATGGCTGGTGTTGAGGACACAATTCTGATTAGAGTGAAGAATATTCAGAGGAGATGGTTTGGGTATGTACAGAGGATGGAACAGGACAGATGGCCAAAGATAGTGCTGCATGGACGAGTGGCCGGAAACAGACCGAGAGGATGACCAAGAGATTCTTGGGTGAAAACCTTCAAGAATGCAAATAGAGGTGAGACATTTCAGCAGTTGGCACAGATGGCATTGGATAGGGATCTCTGGAGAGAATGACGACATCAGATGCAGGACCCAACCCGGAGAATCCCGGACGGGATTCACAATACACATACACACACACATAAATATATATGTATATATATATATATATATATATATATATGTGTGTGTGTGTGTGTGTATATATACATATATATATATATATATATATATATATATATATATATATATATATATATATATATATATATATATATCATTTGTAAAGAACTAGGATAAGCATGTACAGTACATGTTACAATGGTTTTACATCATAGTATAAATCTAATCTCTTCTAATTCTTGGTCATCTATCTCATTTGCTTACAGTAGTCATTACAATTTTAGCAACCGATGCACTTACAAAGAAGTGTACATAAAAGATTAATTTTTTTATAGTAACAATTGTTTTTACGCACAACTTCTTTTTTTTATCCGGATTATGCTAACATCATTTTGGCTTTAGGATCTGGGAGATTTAAAGACCTTGTTGGCTGGAATAATTCATCTTATTTATGCCATCCTGAATCTTCTTTTGACTGAATATTTTGCAGAGCTTGAATGTAAAACTTATCTCGTGAACATATATAATTAACCATTTGGATGTGGGACAACAATGCTGTTCTTTGAGTGGCAACATTTCTTTTTTGTTCTTTGATCTGATGAGTAATCATATTGCTTCAGGAATATCACTTATACATTTTGCGTATAAGGAACAAATAAAATTTCCCACCGCTTTACTTCTGTTGGCAATTTACCATCCACTAATTCATTTCATACCACAGTGGTACCAAGGCTGGCAAAAAAAGAAAGAAAAAAAAAATATATGACAAGGTCATCTTCAGGTAACCTTAAATATGCCTAAATCCACTTATGTTTTCCAATACCAGAAAATTTGTCTCCCCAGTTAGTGCCTGTCAAGTTGTGTAAACCAATCGGACCCGACATTTTGATTTTCCTATTACTCCAACAATATCTGAAATATTGAGATTAATGCTACTGTTAATGGTCCTGCGCTGTCATTTGTAACCAATTCAATTAATAAAATTATTAAATTAGCATCAGGAGAATATACGATGACCTTTTTTGTCAGGTATCATGGAGGCAATCAATCAAGTGTGGTGATACGAGTATAATTGTGTCTGCTTCCTCATGGTTATGTTCTTTCACAGATTCAGTCAACTAAAAACCCTCGTTAATACAAGCCTCAGTTCCTTTAACAACAATACCTTCTTGCTACCTCTATTGTATTTAGTCATTATTGCCTTTCGAAACTAATGGGTTAGGGATGATTTGTTCTTGTTAGAAGAGATTTTGGAGTTTCTGTGACTTTTAAAATCTGCTTCTAATGGCTGCTTAATTTGTATTGTAGTGAAAGTATTGTAAACCGGTAGTTGACAATCATATTGATTGCTGACTATGCATCGTCTTTCTTGTGTCCTTTCAATTGCAAGGAATGAGGCCCACACAGTAGACCTTCAACAAACATCCTTGTTAGAGGAAGGATTTTGAACAAACGTAGCCTCGGAAATTTGTATGTGTATGATTTCTTATTAATTGTCTCTTATGATGCCACTTATTATGCATATCATTGAGATCTAAAACAGTGTCATATTTGTCTTTCAGGTCCTTCATAGTCACATATTTATTTCCAGACATTAATTCATTTTTAAGATAACTGCATATTGGTTGCGCCTGCTATTGCCTTAACAGGTTTTTTCACTTTTTTCAATTTGGCCAATAAAAAAAATTAATAAGCATGTTCTTTGTGCTAAGCGAAAGCATGACTGATGCTACCACATTTCTTGTGCGTCTGCATCACATGGATCAAATGGACTAGACAGTTTGGGTCTTACCGAGTCATCATTTGTTTCGTCCTTTATTTTAATTAGTCTCTCTTTGGTCTGTTTGGTACTAAACCTTTACTCTCTGTATTTGATGGACGAACTAACCCAGGACTGGTTATACTTGTCGGTGCTTTAGCACGATCTTCAACTCTCTGAATGTGTTGCTTGTTGATTATAAGCCTTCTACAAGGGGAATGGTTTCGTACATTTTGTAGATCATCTTCAGAAAACGTCGAAAACATTTCGGCCAATTTCTTATTCTTTGTTTCACCTAAGTCTGATTATTTTCTTGAACAGATAACAATTTCTTTGATATGGACTAATAACGGTTTCTCTATCATCGGAGAACTTACACCTTGGCACACTAATACATTGCATCCATGATGTCAGTCAAGCTAAACTTGTAAAGAAATAGAGTAAGTTATGTAATTTAGGAATGAAAACACAATATTTCGACCATCATCAAGCCACACACACGAGGTGTAACTACTTTTTTTTTTTTTTTATAGATATTGCTAATTTATTATCTGTTATGCCTTTTTTCATTTAAACCCGGATTCGGCCTTTGTCAAAACAAGGATGGGTGGGGTGTTGATACGACCCCCCCTCGCGTTTTACTCCTAATTGAACTAGAGAATCGGGACAAAACGAGCGTATCGGCCGTCAAGAGATGAAGTGATTGGTGCCCATTTTCAAGGTCTTGGGTTAATTGGTGACCTGTGAGGTCAGGTAAAGAGTCAAAATTGGGATCTTAGCTTTTTTTCCATTTACACCTAAAATAATAAAGATACGGAATGGGGTTTGGACCATCGTGTTCCTGTCGTCGAGTCGCATCGAATGGTGTACTTTTTGACCATGAAATGTCAAATTGAAATTTCACCTCAGTTCAAGGTCACGGATTTGGCAGCCCTGTTAGGCGCTGTGTGTAACCATCGGAAACGGCGACCAAAAAGGATTAGAATCAACGTATTTTACGTCTTGTGCGCGATTTTGGGATCGGTTGCCCTTCTTAGTTCCTTAGGTCTAAAAAAAAATAATTCGTGACACATTTACATGACCAAACATGTGCAACGTTCCACCAATAGAATCGAGACTGGCACCGTAAGATTGCTAGATGCTGGCGTGTCCAACGGTGCCACACCCCTGTCACTATTGGCCCAGTCGTTTGGCCTCCAGTTCCGAAAATGCTTGGACACACTGACAAAGATTTCAGGCTCAACATTTCTTTCACCATCCTCTCAAAAAGAAATTTCCGGATCTTTTAAACATGCTGCCGCATATTTTTATTTCCTACAATTTTGAATCATTTTTATTTTAATCACATTTACTTGCTTACTCATATTATTATTATTATTTTTTTTGTGTGTGTGCGAAATGTTTCCGGAAGTACATCATTACAATCAAATTTTCGTTGATGTCACCATCACACCGAGAACATTGTTACCATTGCTTTCCTTCTTGTTCGCTCATAGTCGCAAAATGTTCTAGTTCTCTCCGCATTGGAAACTGCAAATTTATTCTCTGCTCAGTTTGCTTTTAATTTTCTTGGGCATACATCATCAAATATCTATTTCCAGCCGCTGTGACTTATGCTAAATCATTCAGCACGACTTGAAGCAGAAAAGTTATTTATGCAAGAAGCATTTTCTGGGGGCTGTATCTGTGTGCGTTTGAGTACGTTTTTAGTTTCTTTACTCGTCAAAATGTATAGCTATTGATTTACTTATTATTATTATTATTATTATTATTATTATTATTATTATTATTATTATTATTATTATAATATAAGAAGACAAAATGCCTCAAACTTCTTAAGCAAGCTCCAACGGAATGAATTACTTATAAGTGTAAAATAAAACTAAAACAAAAATATGATGGGAATATAAAATGTATTAGTTAAAATACAGCAATGGTGCACTTTCCTTTAGACAGGTACAGTAGGTCTTTATTTTATCTTATCACTATCTGCACACGTAACACTACCGGAAAAACTGTTCCACACTTTTACAGAAGATAGAAGAGTGACAGAGAGATATCTAAATTAATGCAGTTGCTGACGGGCTTCTGGGCAAGTAGCACTCGCTAATTCTAAAGGCAAGGGCAATAAAGACTTGAGGTAGTTTGCAAAGTTTCCCTTTGAAATATAACTTATAAACATACACTATCGCAGACACACATACAAATATACACATACACACAAATATACACACAGATACACACCCATATATATATATATATATATATGATATATATATATACATATGTATATATATATATATATATATATATATATATATATATACATATGATGAATATATATCACTAATACTCATGACTTTTATCAATGTAAATATCAACCACAATGGCATTTAATTTCGAATTCTACCTTGGGAATTATATCGACTGGAATTCATTTGTGATAATAGCTTCTGGTTGGGCAGAGATTCGAACCCCTGTCTCTCAGCCGAAACCAGGCCTGCGAGGACTCTACCAACTGAGCTATCTCTCTTGATAGCTCAGTTGTTAGAGTCCTCGCAGACATGGTTTCGTCTGAGAGACAGGGGTTCAAATCTCTGCCTAGCCAGAAGCTATCATCATAAATGAATTCCAGTGGATACAATTCCTAAGGTAGAATTCGATATTGAATGCCATTTTGGTTGATATATATATATATATATATATATATATATATATATATATATATATATATATATATATATATATATATATATATATATATATATATGTATGTATGTATGTGTGTGTGTCCTTTTGTTTGGGTGTATATGATACGCATTCTGATTAATTCAAGTGTTAAAGTATCCTACTTTTCATCCTGCTTCCCGTCCTTCATATCATGTATAGTTTACATTATTGCTACCTAAACTACAACCCTTGCGGGAAAAGCAGGATGCTATAACTCCAAGGGCTCCAACAGGGAAAATATCAAAGGTGTTGGAAGTAAATAAGGAAACATGGTATAATGGTCTTGAGGGTACCCCCTAGCAAGACAGTGAAAGACCATGCTACAGATGCCATGACACTACTCAAGACTATAGAACAATAGTAGATATAAATATGGTACAGTACGCATGAAAAGTGGTGTTACTTTTTTATTTTTGTTCTGGACAAGCATTGTCCTTAAGTTGCCATTAAGTATTATACTTGATATTTCACTTTGTTCACATGTATACTGTACGAAGTAATTTGCTATGTAGAATCTTATCACTGAAATTATTGGTTAGTGAAAAACTAAAGTATTTCATCTAAAATAATATTTCAGAACGAAATGTAAATATCTTACTATATTATGAATCGTGGAAAGATTTATCTCTCGATGGAGAGAAAAAGAAAATTAAGCAGAGCATAATTTAATGATAAAAATTGATTCATTTTCGGATATGAATTAAAAATTATTACTTTTATTCACTTTTGTAGTTTTGTATGCAAAGCAAATGTTAGTCAGGCTATAGCCAAGGCTACATAGGTTTAGTCTCCCAGAGGTTTTCTCCCGTTTGAAGAAAGAATAATAAATAAATAAGAGAGGTGGAGAGTTATCTTTCTTATTAATAATACTATTCATTCTGACTATTTTAAAAAACTTTACTTTAGGAATAAAAGACTAATCAAATCTGACATTGTCAGCCACAACTATTATCTGCAGATTTTGCTGAATGGTAACATCAACGTATTATATAATAATAATAATAATAATAATAATAATAATAATAATATACTTGTGTCAAATCTTTATAACCTATAAAGCGTGTCTATCAGACCACGAAGTACCCCTAGGATTTGTGAAATACTTCCTCATGGCTTGACATTAGCATTCTTTACCAGTTGACTGTTGAGTCTAACAAAATCTTAACTTTGCTAAATCGCAAGAGATGCAACTTGCTAAAGGCATTATTATATTAAGAAAAAAATAAAGGTATAAGTTACATAAATGGTATACCATTATAATTACTGAAATGAATACGTATACTTCTTTGACATACATAGCTCCATATGAAAAAATAGGATATAAATAAATTCCTGTAAACAGAAAGAATAAACACAATTTCATCCCTTTTTCTGATTTGATATTCTTAGGTAAAGTATGTAATAAGTTTGGACCTTGTTGAAATATTATATAATTGATTACAATATATATATATATATATATATATATATATATATATATATATGTATATATATATGTGTGTGTGTGTAAATATATATATATGTATATATATATATATATATATATATATACATATATATATATATATATATATATATATATATATATACAATATATGTATGTATATATATATATATATATATATATATATATATATATATATAAATATATATATGTATGTATATGTGTATAGGCAGTGTATAACAGAGTTAACCCTTCTGAGAATACTGTCATCCAGTCTATTGCAAATATTTTCCCCCGAATAATTCCCAGAATGACAAGCAATTGTTCGTGATGGTTTGTTTACTATTGGGAATGGAAGATGATAAAAATGGATGCTCGGTGTTCCTCTGTGGTTGTGCAGTGGCGTCTCCCAGACTTTTAATGACTATTCAGTCCTTCTCCTTCATTGTATAGTTTTAGACATCTATACGCTAGTATCGTATTGATGTAAAGCCTATTGGTTTTGTCTTATTTAGAGATACTACCGCTAGAGAATTAAAGATTCCTTTGACTGTCGAGACAGTACTACATTGGATCCTTCTCTCTGGTTACGGTCCACTTTCCTTTTGTCTACACATACACCGAATATTCTGGCCTATTCTTTGCAGACTCTCCTTTGTCCTCATACACCTGACAACACTGAGATTACCAAACAATTCTTCTTCGAGGGGTTAACTACTGCACTGTAATTGTTCAGTGGCTTCTTTCCTCTTGGTAAGGGTAGAAGAGACTATTTAGCTATGGTAAGCAGCTCTTCTGGGAGAAGGACACTCCAAAACCAAACCATTGTTCTCTGGTCTTGGTTAGTGCCGTAGCCTCTGTACCATGGTCTTCCACTGTACTGGGTAAGGCCCCTTTCACACTATGCAATTTTTTTTCCCGCACTCGATGCCGTCTCCGCGCCGCTTTTACTGCGAACGACATTGATTATTTGCGCTCGCGGTCTTTTTAAATATTGAAAAAATATGCAGTCGGCCACATGATGGATAAGAGGAAGGACCTGTTGGATCTTTATCTATTATGAAAGAGACGATCAAGAATCCAATGCCCAAAGAGATATGCCAGCGCATATGATTCTCTCTGGAAAACTAAAGAATGAGGATAATAATTTTTCTAAAAATCTAAAATGTCTAAAATAACAATAGAAGAACATTGGCGCGCATGGTTAAGACTGTGATTCGACCACCTCTCTATGGAGGATGAAAATTATGTGAACAAAAGAGACTGTTCAATTATCATTTAAGTAGAGGAAGAATGTATGTAGAATGTGCATTTGGAATTTTAAGTAACAAATGGAAGATTCTCGTCGTCCTCTTCTCTTATCAATGAATGTTGGCAAATATTCTTCGTAACATTGTAAGAGAACGCAATGGTTTTCATTTTGAAAACACTTTAACAATAAATGGATTAGAAGAGCTTGAACATCCTATAAATATACGTGCTGGTCTAGTAGCAGATGACATCAGAAACACGTTTTCCGATTGTAGGGGTTTTGGGGTTTAGAGTTGGCAATATATTAAAATAGGACATTGAGAAAGTATGTAAACTTTCTCCTATTTAGTAGTAAGTGCCTTCATGACAAAACACGAGAAGAATGAGAAGAGACAGTACCTTAACGATG
Source organism: Palaemon carinicauda (assembly GCF_036898095.1). Classification (NCBI taxonomy): domain Eukaryota; kingdom Metazoa; phylum Arthropoda; class Malacostraca; order Decapoda; family Palaemonidae; genus Palaemon; species Palaemon carinicauda. The sequence goes on from NC_090725.1 coordinate 181,488,084, forward strand.
GTTTTTTTTTTTCTTAATTTTCACATAAAAGTTTTACATGATTGTTTAACTTGAATATTTTCTCCTCAACGCATTACTGGCTAGTGCTAATGGCCTCCGAACCCCGTTCTTTTGTGGCCATCCTTCTTTTGTATGTCCTTTCATCTCCTCGTCCTTTTATCTATGGCGGACTCATTTACCTCGGTGGCTTTTTTTAGGCCATTCCTTGTCTGCGCTTTGCCCTTTATAGTTTACTTTTACTCTGTTAAAATAAGACAAAAGTACTTGTTTATTACTCTCCCCTTTTCTCCTATATCATGTTTGTGTGCGTTTGCTTTCACAAGAAGAGAAAGAAGTAAGAGATGTGAAGATTTTGGGTATTATAAAAGAGTATGTTAGGGGAGCTCTGTGCTTCTAAATAGCAAAAACATGGAGAATGGAAGTATGGGTGTTTTGAGGAATGCAATTAGAATGGAAAAAGTTTTAGGAATTGTGAAGTTTGCTAATGATAAGCGTCATTATATGGTTGTAATGGAATATAGTATCTTACCCTGAAGGAGATCATGTAAGTTCAGATGAGATAAGCAATGGGTTGGTGGTATTGCAATATATGTGATGTTGATGTACAATACAACAGAGTGTGTCATTTTAGTGAAAATATCTTATTTATGAGGAATGACTCAAATTTAAAGACAAAAATTGAGGAAGAACGAATGATCTCAAAAGTTGTAATTGGAATATATTTGTGTTGTGCAAGGGAGAGATAGCTTGGAAAATTCATGTGGAATTTCATCAGTCAGCATTCAAATGCTGTTTTATTGCCACAAGCTCATTGTTACCTGGTTTTGCCAGGCTTAATTCTATTACAAATCCCGAAAGTCTTTTAGTACAAAATAAGGGCTGCAAGTTTCTGCTCAAACCTAATTAATTTTCATATTTTTTAAGGGCTTAGCTCTGAGGATATTGCAACTCACGTAAAGATTTACTATGCATTTCAACAGCAGATAAACAAGTTTTAGCATAAATATCTCGTAAACGAATCGTTGGATCATTTTGATATTTCAGTACACTACCTTTAACATCCCGACTAAATTTATGGCCTTTACCATAATGCTATATGTGTGACTGAAGGATACTAAGCCTAATTCAGTCATCATATCTTGAATATGTTATACAGAATCGTACGAGTGTGGGGTACATGTCTGACCTCCCCCCGCCACCATACCTCGAAACCCCCCCCCCCACCATACCTCGAACCCCCCCCCCCCACCATACCTCGGAAACCCCCCACACCCCCCCCCCCCCCGACCGCTAGTATTAATCCTTCTAGGTCGTTACTAACCCTATTATCGCATTCCCCAACCTCCTCGTATCCCTCTTTGAAGGTGAATTTCCGTGTTTTTTTTTTTTTTTCAAATTATTTTTCAATATGACAATATGTATATACGTATCAAGCATTAGGAATGTTATTTAATATATTTACGGTTGTGTCTGCCAATGAAAACCAATGGGTCAAACGACCATGAAAGCAATGGCTAATCTCGTTGTTAATGGCCGTATAGCCAGATATTAGCCGACCTAGACAGGTGACCAGAACGATGAAGTGAAATGTTTACATCATTTTATTCCTACAATATATATATATATATATATATATATATATATATATATATATATATATATATATATATATATATATATATATATTTATATATATATATATTTATATTTATATATGTATATATATATATATATATATATATATATATATATATATATATTGCTCCCGCTTAAAAATAATGGAATATATGTAATAGTATTAAAAAAAAACGCCATGTGCCTATGCATAAATTAATGACTATAGGTAGTAGGTTTGCCATGGCACCAGCCACCTGTTGAGATATTACTGCTAAAGAGTTATAGGGTCAGACAACGGCTCATTTTCCTTTGCCTACACATACACCAAATAGTCTGGCCTATTCTTTCTACATTCTCCTCTGTCCTCATACCGTTACGTCAGGCAACACGAAAATTAACAAACAATTCTCCTCTCAAGGGGTTAACTACTGCACTGTAATTGTTCAGTATCTACTTTCCTCTTGGCAAGGGTAAAAGAGACTGTACTAGAGGTATGGTAAGCAGCTCTCTTAAGCCCCCATTCACACACAGTTTTAACCGCCAGGCCAACTGTGGAAACCGGTTTGTTCAGGCCAGTTTGAGAGTGTATGGGGGTATTATGAACTGAAGTCAGGCCGGAAAGGCAATCGGATAAACCGAAGCGAATGTCAAAAAGCTAGCCGTCCGTTCTCTTGAACTGACTGCTAGTTTGCACGTGTATGGCGATGCCTGCAGTCCTGCCCTCAGGGCAACATCAATCGTGGTATTGTCAAGTTTGTCAACAACGAATTCCTCCGTCGCTGATACAATAGCGTGTACCGAGATGATAAGAAATTTTGTTTGGAATTTATCGTTAATTACAGAGGATACCGATCCCTTTAGAAAATAAAAATAGTAATGATTATTCTGACAAACAAGAAAGCAGCAGCCCATGATAGAAATGCTGATAATGACATCAAAATCATGATTTATTTTCATTGAAATATAGTTTCCATAAACGTATAGGACTAAAGTACATAACGATAAGCAGAGAAACATTATCAGAAAAAAACAAATGCTAGTTTCTTTTCTTTCGAGACGTCTCATTATCGTAATTTACCTATTTTGTGCCTTTGTCATTACTAATGAAAAACAAGCTAAGTTAACGTATTTTTTTTTTTAGATATATATTGACAAATAGTGAATAGACCCATCCTCACCATTTTGACACTGTTTAAGCATTTATTGCAGTTTAGTTTTAAGTGTACTGTACTATATATATATATATATATATATATATATATATATATATATATATATATATATATATATATATATATATATATATATATAAGTTTGCACATTTATACGTATTTTTATGGCTCGGTGGAACTTCATTTTCTTGGGTTTGGGTTCGATTCCCTGGCCGACCAGAAGCTATTATCATAAAGTTTAATCCCCTTGGGGATCTAATCCCGATGCATACGAGGGGCAAATGGAGGGCGGGCGCTCTGATTTGCCAGTATTTCTTTCGTTTTGAAACTGTGTTACCAGATCAAACAGTACAAGGAATGCAGTGCCTAGGGCAGACGAATGTATGATCTCGGCCACACGCTGGGCAGAGGGCAAAAGGCACAGTGCTGCAAAGAATTGACTGGCAGCATGCTCTTTACTTAGGCACTCATCCAGTGCATCATCAACGGGCACAAGCACTAACGTTTTGAAATATACTCTCACCTGTCCTATTGGGTCGTTATATTTAGAGAAGGAATTTGGACTTACAGCCCGTGGTAAGACATGTTCGCCTAGCTTTTTGAAGGAATATTTATTATGGATTTCAGTTTCATACATGTTCATTTTTTTCAAGGTGGTTTTATATAATATACAACAAGGCTAAGATATAAAGAGTTGAAACACACAATCACACCTATAAACACCTTATCTTCTTCAACGTAGCATTGTTGTGAAATGAAAGACTTTTACGATGAAAGAGGTATTAATGGCTTGTATGAATATATATATATATATATATATATATATATATATATATATATATATATATATATATATATATATATAGTTATATATAATTTTTACGCCTACTCCTCATGTTAGTACTACTTCATATCCTAGAATTTATTGAATCATGTCCTGTTGCCATGCCAGAGAACCATCTATATTGCAAAAAATAAATACACACACGCATATATATATGTATATATATATATATATATATATATATATATATATATATATATCCCATACTAACATATAATGAGACATCGGAACATGGGGTTTTTTTCACTTTATTACAAAAACGTTTGTCAATACACTATACACTGCCCGATACTCTTATGTTCACTTGAGTGGTACTGCTTAACCCTCGGCAAAAAATGTATCTCTGTCAATAAGCTAAATTGTAGGATTTTGTGAAATTCTCTATTGTGATGGAATATACTGTCACCAGTAGGCTTTCCACACATTATCCTAGGAGACTTGGCACTTCACCTATAACAGAGTTCATTAATCGCGCACTACAATTTGTGACAGTCGTAGTACTCTTTAAAAGATCACTAATTTCACTGCATAAAACACATATTTTGCATACAAGGATTAGGACATCCCCCCCCCCCCCCCGCAAGCTCCTCGCGCCAGGAGGAAGTGCGCATTTGCCCTGTCTAGTCTATGATATATGGAGGACACTCCGACCCGGAATAGGGCATGGCATGTACTAGACAGAAATGCAACATTAAATATATATATAAAAATCACCCAAAGTGAAAAAAAAAAATATCAATATTAGTATTACACAACCTCGTTAATAACCTCCCTCTGGGCGAGACAGGGGTAGGAATAGATATTCCTTCATCCCTCGATTTTACTTGTCTGGGTTTATGACACAATTTCGCAACACAACTCACCACCACCATTTCACCATTTTTAAAATCACTACAACACTTGCACTTGTACTTATCAATCGGTGGTAACTAGCCGTTTTCCCAAGAAAATGACTCGGCTTCCCGCCCTTCTCTTATAACTCTAAGTATAAGGTATTCACATCTACACCTCTAACACTGCCTTACCTCAAGGCTGAACTTTCATATAATAGCCACTTGCCCTTCGGGAACCACCCCGGCCCCAACCAGGAATCATATAAATGCATGAATAATACAGCATCTGCCTGACGGATCTCACCTGACGTATTTAACCTGTCTGTTTATTTTTAGGTTCACTCAGCAGTAAGTCATACGTATTCCTACACTCAGCAAAATTATCACACCACTTCTACATTATGCACCAATATAAGAACACATTGTTATCATCAAGTTTATTTAGAACATGTCAAAAGAAGAATTGAGGTCTGTTCCAACAACAACAACAACAGCAAAGAAAATTTCCTACTCATCAACTCAAGGAATATCGCGTATGCAGGGGTAAGGAGGTACACTCTGATTGACACTTTTGAAAACTACCTCTTTCGGCATAACATGTATGTGTGCCTGATGATGTTCAGACACTGCGCCATTGATAATGCTTTGTATCACTTCTGTGTTAGATTTAACCATCTCTACTCGGTACGGACCCAAATACGCTGGCTATAGTTTGTGTTTCCTAGGTTGTAATCATTTCAAATACACACCATCTCCCACAAATACTTTTACCGGTGCGGTTTTGAACTGACCATCATACATTGAGCTGTGTTTTTCATTAGCTGTTTTTAAAAACCTTTCAGTGGTGTTCATTACTCTCCTTAAGATATTCAGTAAATAGACACGGTATTGCTCAGTTGAATAATTTGGCAACTGTTGTGAATTCATCAGGACCGTATACGGTAACACAGGAACTTGTCCATACTCTAAAAAAAAGGCGTGTCACTGAGCGAGGCATTATATGCAATGTTCAAAGATAGCTCAATTATAGGAAGCATGGCGTGCCAATGAAGAGAGTCATCAGCCACTAATTAACGTAAAATTTACACCACTTCCCTATCATGCAATTCCACCAAGCCATTAGCTGAAGGCCTTTATGCAGTCACTGAAAAGTGTTCAATTTTCATCAAGTCCATGACCGATTTCTCCACCTTATTTATAAACTCGAGACGATTATCACTCATCAAAAATATCGGGCAACCAAACCTAGTAATGAAAGAGCACAGCGCCTGGGCTAATGAATTTGCTGATTTATCCAACATTGCGTAAGTATGAGTGTAACGAGTAAATGCATCCACAAATTCACATATATACTTATGTTGTGTTATACCAGTAGGAAATGGTCCTACCACATCCATATGCACCCTATAGAATTTAATAGGGATCACAGGCCACTTTCTTGTTTATGGTACAGTGTTTTTGTGTTTTTTGAAACAGTTACAATCATGACAACATTTTATATAATTTTCTATAAATTTTTTCATTCCTAACCAAAAGAAGGACTCACGTGCTCTCCTTAACGTTCTATCAATCCCTAAATGCTCTGCATATGGACTTGCATGTACAATGTGGATGGCTCGATTAATTAAAGAGGGAGGAAAAACTACCCATGCACAAAATTCCCCTCCCCTCTCTTCGTAAGCACAATATAAGATGTCATTTTCTATAAAAAAAATTCTCACGAGGAACATTCAGAAATGATGGATAAATCTCCGATTCCCCTTTAATCACTCCTTGCACTCTTTTCATCCATTCCACCTTTTTCTGTCCCTCTCGGACTTCCTTTATGTCCCAAACTCCCTAAGTCAATCACACCATCATTAGGGCACTCATTCTGGACCCTACTGGTCGTGAGTAGTCGGAAATATGCCTTGGCTGCTCACTTTTTGGGGCTAATGCCTTGGCTGCTCACTTTTTCAGGACTCAGTCAGGATTACTCACTTTTAGAGGCCATTGTCAGGATTGCTCAGTCCGTTTGGGGATTTAAACGTAAGGTTTTGTTTACAAACAACCCCCTTTCCCCCCACCTACCAAACCCCCCCCAGGCTACTAACCCCCCCCCCCCCCCCCGCCCACAGGGGGCGTTTTCTGTGTCTATGGTCACCAGCAGGCTTGGAGTTGTCTATCTTGAATGACGCACCCTTCTTTCCCCTCCCTCCCCCTCCCTAGGGGGGCGTTTTCTGTGTTTGTGGTCACCGACAGGCATGGAGTTCTCTATCTGGATGACCCATGCCCCTAGATAGTGACATTGTTCCTACCGAGAACGCAGTTTTTTTTTCTTTCTTTTTTATTTTTTATTATAAGACACGCATTCGTATGCAGACGAGGCTCTCCTCCCCCCTGACCACATTCCTTTCAATTTAAGCCTATGGAAAAGTACCCATCTCTCTGTGCATTTTTTTTTAATCCTAAGAGACACACACACACTTGTGTGCCAACGTGAGGCAATCGAGTTCACACGCCTCCCCCACCGTTATCTCTCTCTCTCTCTCTCTCTCTCTCTCTCTCTCTCTCTCTCTCTCTCTCTCTCTGTGTCCATTTGCTTTAAGTCCTTTCGCTTGCATTAGCATATATGGGTAATAATCACTTACATTGACATATATGGGTAATAAAAAACATATTACAACTTAGTTTCTTTTATTATACAAAGCATACGTGCAAAATAACATTTCGTGAATAAAGACATAGCATTTAGTGAGAAAAAAATCTGACCCTAACATTTGCACGGGGCAAAATAACATTTCGTGAATAAAGACATAGCATTTAGTGGGAAAAAAATCTGGGCCTAAAGACATTCATTTGAAACCCTAACATTTGCACGCTTAAAAGCGGTAGGAAAACATTTTTAATTATGTTTCTTCAGCACTGGGCATATCTACATTGAAAATTCAGGTTTTGTATATTTCCAGATGTACATACACGGTCCTGAATTTAAATGGAGAAGATAGTATAATAACACTGTTACGTCATTTTCCTTTAAGTCGGTGGTGAATAAATGCTTCCTGATTTTCCTTAGGGCGGCGCAAACTCCATTTAGACTTACGCTATGCGTAAAATATAGGCAGAAGAATGCGCACAAAGCCGAATTGTAATTTTGCACTTGCATATTATTTATGAAACACTTCATGGAAGAATACCTTCATAGAAAATCAGTCAAGTATACCGAATGATCTTTTGGCTGCATCCCCAATGGGTAAAAAAAAAAAAAAATAATGTTTTCTACCGGACTTTTCTGTATTATAAATACAACCCAGTGCCCAATTTCGCGATACTGATGTGATGGCAGAGTATTCACAATAAGTAAGATGGGTTTTGTCCTTATCAAGGGTATCTTGAAGTCGACCAACGAGGCCCTCCTCCCCCCTGACCACATTCCTTTCAATTTAAGCCTATGGAAAAGTACCCATTTCTGTCTTTTTTTTTTATTTTCTATTTTTTTATTTTCTATTTTTTGAATAAGTAGCGAAATGTACGCCAAGATTTCAAGACTACATCACTATTGCGTTGCTTATATTGATAATAACAACTAGAGCATCAGTAACAATATTAAAATTTACGGTATTAATGATAACAATAACAATATATTTCATTTTATTAGATTGTAGTGCACGGTTTATTTTATTGATGAGAGAAAAAACAATAAACAAAATACATTTACTTTATCCCTTTAAGAAATTGAAGAGTTTAATCTTTATTCCTCGGCAATACAGCTAATCATATTATTTATAATGTTCCGTTGCCGTATAATTTTATGAACTTTCGAATATGAAATGAAAGATATGTGGATGTTTTATGCTATCCCTATCACTAAAGACGTATGTTAAGGGATATATGAAAATTAGTTCCACGTATGTCAACTCTTTTTACCAACTAATATCCTTCACAAACATATACAAGCGCGCGCACACACACTCACACACACACACACACACACACACACTTATCTATTCCTTACTTGTTACAAAATCCAGTATTGCAATCGTGTATGTTATTCCAAAATCAGAGTTTAAGCGAAGAGGAAGTTTCTCCAAAATCAGAGTGGATCTGACTTCTTTTTATATTAATGAAAATCGTTTAAGCAAAGAGGAATTATTTGGTAATCTCAGTCTTGGCAGGGGTATGAGGAGAGAGTCGAATATGGAAAGAATTGGTCATTCTTTTCTATGCCTCTTCTCGTCTCCCCTTACTGAATTGGGGCAAGTTGCTGGGTTCTCCGAAAAACTGATTATGACTAGGATACTTCAGTTCGGTATTATGCCTAATTCAAATGGAATGGTAGATTGTCTCTTCGAAGAAGAAACCCGATATTACTTTTTGAAGATTCAAGTAAGCAATGTGTGAAAAAAATGGATCATCAAACAGCCCGCTAAGTTAGATTAGATAGAAATTTAGCGGTCACCCCCTCTCTATCCATCATTACACATTACTTTAGTAATGTTTCGGGATTAGTACTGGTTAAAACTGGGAATTAGGAGGGAATACAGTTAATGAATGTTTAGTTCAGTCGTGATATGGCATTTTTTCCCCCTCTGTCCTTTTGTATCTGCTACCTCCTTGATCTTCCCAATATTTGAGTACAAGAGATAGTGACCGAACGAGTCACTTATGTTTGATTTGTAGATAACAAAGTGATTGTCGACTCGATAATGTGACATTATTCTTGCTTTAATACCATTATTCATGATTTTTTTCCCACTAAATGCTATGTCTTTATTCACGAAATGTTATTTTGCCGCGTGCAAATGTTAGGGTCAGATTTATTTTCTCACTAAATGCTGTCTTTATTCACGAAATGTTATTTTGCACGTATGCTTTGTATAATAAAAGAAACTAAGTTATAATATGTTTTTTATTACCCATATATGTCAATGTAAGTGATTATTACCCATATATGCTAATGCAAGCGAAAGGACTTAAAGCAAATGGACACAGAGAGAGAGAGAGAGAGAGAGAGAGAGAGAGAGAGAGAGAGAGAGAGAGAGAGAGATAACGGTGGGGGAGGCGTGTGAACTCGATTGCCTCACGTTGGCACACAAGTGTGTGTGTGTCTCTTAGGATTAAAAAAAAATGCACAGAGAGATGGGTACTTTTCCATAGGCTTAAATTGAAAGGAATGTGGTCAGGGGGGAGGAGAGCCTCGTCTGCATACGAATGCGTGTCTTGTAATAAAAAATAAAAAAGAAAGAAAAAAAAACTGCGTTCTCGGTAGGAACAATGTCACTATCTAGGGGCATGGGTCATCGAGATAGAGAACTCCATGCCTGTCGGTGACCACAAACACAGAAAACGCCCCCCCCTAGGGAGGGGAAGGGAGGGGGAAAGAAGGGTGCGTCATTCAAGATAGACAATTCCAAGCCTGCTGGTGACCATAGACACAGAAAACGCCCCCTGTGGGCCGGGGGGGGGGGGGGGGGGTTTGGTAGTAGCCTGGGGGGTTCGGTGGGTGGGGGGGAAGGAGGTTGTTTGTAAACAACACCTTACGTTTGAATCCCCAAACGGACTGAGCAATCCTGACAATGGCCTCTAAAAGTGAGTAATCCTGACTGAGTCCTCCTGAAAAAGTGAGCAGCCAAGGCATTAGCCCCAAAAAGTGAGCAGCCAAGGCATATTTCTTACTACTGTCGTGTTCTCTGTCACCTACACATATTCATGTTCTCTCTCTCTCTCTCTCTCTCTCTCTCTCTCTCTCTCTCTCTCTCTCTCTCTCTCTCTCTCTCTCTCTCTCTCTCTCTCGTGGATCTAATTTTTTGATTGCTCCTCACGTGAATTCACATCCTGTTTTCTATTTTGAGGATGCCCTTCAATATTTTGGTTTTGTTCTTTGCTCCTCTTTTGTTCCCTAGTTGTTACTCATTTTACTTGTTAGCTTTACCTTCTATATGGTTAAACCCCTTTATGTTAAACTCTAACAATCTTTCAATCCATCTCGCTTGTCTAGACGTCACTTCACCTTTGTAAAATTAATCACGTGAAGGGCGATGATCACTTTGTAACTCAATTGGCTGACCTAATAAAAAGAATCGATGCCTCTCTAGAATCCAAAGAATAGCCGATGCCTCTCGATCGAATATACTATAATTCTTATGCCCCTTTTAATGCCCTGGAAGCAAAAGAAATGGGTCGTACTCTACATTTATCATCTCGTTGAGAAATTACGCCACCAATAGCTACTCTACTCACATCTGTTGTCACTAAAAACGGGCGATCAAATCTAGGATGTGCGAGTAAGTCATTTCTAGTTAAGGCAGCTTTAAAAAAAAATCCCTTTCTTCTTCCACTCCCGAATTTATTACTTTTTGTTTCTTTAAAGCATCTAAGGGTCTCGCTATCTCTCCAAAACCTCTTATGAATTTACGGTAATACACAGCGAGCCCAAGGAACCCAGCTACTTCCTTATGGGTATGTGGCCTGGGAAAATCTCTAATAGCTTCTACTTTTCTGGGGCAGGGTTGGATACCTTCTGGGGTTATTATATGCCTTAAAAGTTCGACCTGTTTACAGAAAAATTTGCACTTTGACTAATTTATTTTTATACCATTACGTCGCAATGCTTCTAAAAATTTACAAATATTGTTATTATGTTCTTCGGCCGTTTTCCCTGTTATTATGATATCGTCTAAATAAGCAAGAGCATTATGGCCAATTAAGGGAGACAAAACCGCCATCATTACTCTAGAAATATGACTTGGAGCATTTTTAACACCAAAAGGAAGAAAATTAAACTGAAATAGTTGATCGTTGGCTGTAAATGCTGTTTTACATTTACTGTCTTCCAGAATGGGTATTTGATAGTATCTAGATTTTAAATCGATAGTTGTAAAATATTTACTATTCCGTACCTTCACAGGTAATTCTTCAATTGAGGGCAATAGAAATACATTCTCCTTAGTGACTGCATTCAACTTCCTATAATCACCACACAATCTTTTTCCTTAAAGCTACAATTGGACAAGCCACGGGAGATTCGCTCCCCTCGATTATCCCTTGTTCCCTTAATTTACTAATTTCCCTTTCTATCTCTCCCTGGAAATGAATGGGTACCTTATAAGGCCTTTACCTGATCGGCTCCGCCTGCCCAGTTTCAATGCTAAAGGGAAATCAATCAATCTTCCCGGGTGGCTCGTCTCCAATTGCAATTACATCGGAATAATTATTAACAATGTTACTAACTACAGGTTGATATTCTGGCTTACATAGTTTTTGTACTTACATAATCAAGTTCTGAGTGCATTCGTCTGTGCAGGCTGGAGTTGTGGCTCTCAAAATCCCATTATTAGCAATTTCACATAATTCTGATTCACACACAGAATCACTTCCCAACACAAGTCTTTTATTTGACAAATTAACTGTTGTTATATCACCTCTGTTCTCCTTTATTTCTGACAAGCCTTCTAAGACTACGTGTTGTTATGGGGGTTTAACTACGACCTTGGTTCCTTCCGGGAGAGGCTGACACGGGGTCACTGATATGCTCGTAAGTGTGTGGGGAGGCATGACTTATCCTCTTTCAGGTACAGCTGTTACCTTACTTAATTGTCTCTCCTTTCCTGCACAAGCACTAACTCTCATGGTTTTCTATCGGCAAAATGTACCCTCCTGCTTTTCCTGTTATTTAATCTTTTCCCCCGCAAATGTGTATTTGATTACTCATAATAAAATCTAACCCCAGTATAGCCTTGATTACTGAAATTCCCAAGGTGGGCAAGACTGAAAAATCATGTGTAAACTTCACAGATCCCACCTTAAAGTTGACAATCGTTGTATGCCTTGCGTGTAGTTTATTTACTTCCTGGCATGCCGAGAATGACTGATCCCGCTGACTGAAGTAGGTTTGAGGAGATTTCTTTTTCAATAAGCAAAATGCTGGCTCCTGTATCGATCAGCGGTCGATTGAATATATCTGGTAGGTCAATCCTGATTGCTAACATTCCTAGACGCCCATTAGGATATTTGGGGCACATGCCAACGACCTCGTTTGCAATACTGCTGCCCCCTATTCCTATCTTTAGTGCCGCGGGGGTGAGGTCCAGGGTACCGATGGAGGTCCCACGGGGTACCGATGGAGGTCCCAGTGCCAAATCCACCGAGTCCATTGTAGTCAGTCACTCTCACCACTGCCTCGGTTGCTGCTTCTGATGTCAGGGGGGGGGGAGGCATCGCTCTCCCTCGTCTCACTCTCCCTCTGTTTCCTTTTCCTCAGATGTTGGGCACAGCCCTCCTGCTCTCGCTGGTTTTTGTTGGCCACTCTCGAGACAGATGACCGTAGGCCTGACAAGTGTAACAGCGTGGGGATCCTTGCGTGGGGCACTCCACTCGTTGGTGTCCCATTCCTCCACACTGCCAACATCTGAAGACTTTTCTCACCTGCTGACTACGTTCTCCCCTCTCCTGGTTTGGGGGCTGGTGAGTGCCTCTCATGGCTGCCCCCTTTTCGGACTCGGGGCAGTTATTCTCAGTTATTTATTCTCTGACAAACTGTCTAGAATGTTTTGTATCACCATCACTACGCCTGCTAACGAACGATTGTCATCGAACAAATAACCACACAAATACGGGTTTACTAATCTGCGAATATGTTTACAGGCAGTCGCTTTTTTATTACCTTTTGGGAGATTGGCACACCGTGTAGCAAACGAATCACAATCTCGAAAAATGCGAGTTGCAAAACTGAGAACTTTCTAAACCTTTCGAATTTTGGGTTCGTAATTTTCTTTCGTGTCCCCTTTTCTCACATCAGGTAAGGCATTTTTCTCAATTAAATGTCATTTTTATTTCAGTATAACTTCTTAAACTGTCTTGTGGCCAACATATTACCTCCATTGCCTGAGCATCTTTCAGCAACCTAATCACTTGAATTGCTTTTTCTCTTCCTGACCACCCATATGTGGCTACTTCAAAGTCTTTCAAAAACACTTCGATCGATTGAAACCCTTCGTTAGGCCGCTGGTCATCAAAAGGTTTAACAGTTGCCTGGAATTCTGGCAATTTACTAAATACGAAGTTTTGCGTATCTTCACTCGGCTGTGCATGTGTGCTTCCACTTGTGTGCGTTTGAACTTCGTTTATGTACGTTGGATATGCTGTGTTTGCACGCCGCTCCTCTTCTGATTCAACTAAGAATCTATTCATTAACTCGGCTAGGTTATCTAGCCTATTTTCTAAGTTCTGCGTTCGTTGTTCTCATCTATATTCTTCATCAACATCACTATAACCAACCGCTCCTTCGTTATCCTCTCCCGCAGCAGCAGTGTTTGCTCTGTTAGTCCTCATGCATCTAGGCATCTTGAACTTTTATTTTACCGTCTTAAAGAACAACTTTGCTCACAGCATGCACAAACAGACGTATTTTTACACCTGACACCAATAATGTTCCATGTCAACAGATAATGAGACATTGGAATCTGAATTTTTTACTTTATTACAAAAAGGTTTGTGAATACACTATACACAGTATGATACTCTTCAGACGAGTACCCACTTGCTCTTATGTTCGCTCGAGTGGTACTGCTTGACCCTGAGCAAATAAAATGCAATGACTCTCTGTAAATATGCTGAATTATTATATTTTGTGGAATTTTCCACTGTGATGGAATATACTGTTACCAATAGGCTTTCAACACATTGCTTTATGAGAATTGGCACACGTCACCTTAGTACAGAGTTCAGTGATTGCGCACTACAATTTGTGACAGTCATAGTACTCCTAAAAAGATAATTAATCCAATTGTATAAAACACATTTTGCATATATTTGATTAAAAGCTTAAGATAGAGACGACTGGCGAAATCTAACTGCGTCAATAGGCGTAGAACATGATGTATACACACACACAATATATATATATATATATATATATATATATATATATATATATATATATATATATATATATATATATATATATACACACACATCAACTTTTACACTTGCTCATCATGTTAGGTCTATTTCATTACATACTAGGATTTAGTTCTCTTGCTACAGAACCATAGTTTACACCATTTACTTTAGTGTTTTTTCCTTGCGCATCAGCACCTTGGGTAGGCAAAGGAACGCAGTCTCCAGATGTCAGGGAGGAAGAGATGTTGCCATGGTGCTGGCTGGGTGTCAACGTAGACGGATGGCAGAACTGAATGTGTGTGAGCACTCTCGGTGTCCGGCAGGCCCATCAGTTCCAAAGACAGGAAAGCCTACCTATAAAAAAGTAAGAAGAAGAAAAAAAAAACTGTACCTTAGTAGCACCACCTATTGCTGACGCACCCTACTAATTCATCATCATCTCTTCCTACCCCTATAGACACAAAAGGCCTTACCCTACTAATCAGCTAAAAGAAACTCTTCGGGGTCTTATCTTTTCGGAAGGTTCATATCTTACTATAAAAGTTATCTAATAACGAGTAATTTTCGATATATCTATATTAAATCATATTGATCATTAGGCTACCTATAGTCTTTTACTTACTTATAGAGCCTGGAAGGGAGAAGAAAGGTGGTGGATGGTCTAATATTTTCTTAGGCTTGTTAACTGTCACATTTTGTCATACCATATAGAGATATACAGATATGGTCTGAAGAAGATGCTCTTATTTATTGGCATTTAATGGGATTTTTATATCTATAGGTACAAGTTTGCACTGACATGAGTAAAATTACGGCCTCTCGAAGTAGCCTTACCATCTATTAGCCCCTGTTTTAATGTACAGTCGAATCCAAATGTCCTGTCATCTCCGGTCCATCCAGTATATCTAGTTGTTACTCTTGACAGCACTCTTAGCTTTAAAGAACACACAAACAATCTAAAGGAAAACTATCAACAAGAAACAACCTGCTTAGCAAATTAGCCAACACCAGCTGGAACAGATGCGAAACCTTAAGCATACAACTCTAGCAGTGTGCTTTTTTACTGCAGAATATTGCTCACCAGTGTGGGAACAATCGTGCCACACAAAGAATGTGGATCCAGAGTTTAGTAGATCTTGTCAAATAATCACTGGCTCACTAAAGGCAACGCCCCTACCATATCTTTATAGTCTGGCTACTGGCTTCATGTTTTGATGTAGATCTATAAAAAGTAAATTACAAAGCCAACCATTGGATACAAGAGTGGTGCGATAAAATATGACTGAATAGTTGTTGCAGCATTCCTTCAGGCACCAACTGAAATTGCTTTCTATCCTTTTACTTTATCCCAGTCCCACTTCCATTCTTTCTTCATGTTGCCCAACCTCTTACTTTTACACAGTACAACTGATTGGTTTTCTCCCACCTGCAATTGGGCACTGAATAGCCTTGCATCCTCCTTTCAAGGCATTTAAGAATGTTTTCATTGTTTAGACGTACGGGCTGAGAGGAGGCAATAAGGATTTGTAATTATAACTTCTATTTTTCTAGACTGTAGTAATGTTGACCATTATGTTGGTTTATGCAAACCGATAAAGGAGAAAAAAGTGATAGTATATTTGCTTTGCTATTCTCCTTTAAATTTAATATTACTCATTGGGCAGTGACAAAAAATATATTGATTAACAGTGACGAGAAATTAAATAAAGTATCATTAAGACCAAAGCATATCATTAATCCCATTTTGTTTCATATATCTCAAACAACGAGCTTGTGTAACTGCGCTAAAACGAAAAGAAAAACTAACTTGAACACCATTTCAAAGATGCCAGGTAAATTTATCGAACAACCCTGAGGCGTAGAGTGAAAAGGGGAGAGTAATTGCAAAAGCGAATAGGCCTACACCCAAAAGCAATCAAAGATCAATCAGTAGTAGAGTACTGCTGTCAATGAGCGTATAGGATCCTTACTGTGAATTAAACCGTTCCGGTCGAAATAAATTCGTTATGTAAATGGTAAACCATTTGGTGACTGAACTGAAACAATAGGAAAACGTGACCCAAATGCATATGTGTGTAAAAAGGGAATCGCGTTTGAATGTACTCGTAAGCTCTCCGCCATCAATTATGGTATTCATTCGCAGTTGGGAGTTTTTTGTTCAGAGCAAAATATAACAAAATATATTTTGAAGATTAACCAAAATACGGGAAAAAAAAAAGCTTTCGTGGGAATGATAAACTTTTGGGGCATTAAAAGATCTTTTGATATTTGGAAAAAATAGAATATGAAATATGATGAATGGAATGCCGATGAATGAATGGGATAACTAAATAGAATAAATGCTATCGATACCTGAACAAGTATACATAATTATATGACCCTGCGCTATCACAAGAGAGAGAGAGAGAGAGAGAGAGAGAGAGAGAGAGAGAGAGAGAGAGAGAGAGAGAGAGAGAGAGAGAGAGAGAGAGAGAATTATCCCCCTTTTGCGTTTGGGTATAATTGAACAAACGGGAACTTTTACATATTGGAAATGTTTTTTTTTTCTATTCTAGCTGCATGTTCAAGACATATTTTTTGCAAAGATAATACTGTTAACGTTAGAATTAAGGTATTATCTGTTTGAGCATTATTTTCCACATCATGAAGGACTTATTAATTTGTTGCCTAATAAGATACATTTAGGATAATGATTTCTGCATTAGTCGTGGTAGGATTTCCTTGGTTCGGCAAACTTTCCTGTTTCTATTTCCACTTTCTGAGGCCTTTTACTTGAAGAGAAGAAGGGACACATTTATATGATGGCACTGGGCATAGATTTGTGATCGTTTATCATTATTATCATCTATGTCATTTGGCGTTATTGCACTCGCAAAGAATTAGAAGTAGACATTAAATACCAAGTGCTATTTTTGGATTAGATATTATTGCACTCAAAGAATTGGAATTGGATATTAAAAACCAAGTGGTATTTTTGGATTTGACATTATTGCACTCAAAGGATTAGAATTGGATATTAAAAAACAAGTGGTATTTTTGGATTTGACATTATTACACTTAAAGGATTAGAATTGTACATTAAATACCAAGTGGTATATATGGATTTGACATTATTGCACTTAAAGAATGAGAAGTAGACCTGAAATATCAAGTGGTATTTTAGGATTTGGCATTCTTGCACTCAAAGAATTAGAATTGGATATTAAATACCAAGTGGTATTTTAGGATTTGGTATTATTGCACTCAAGGAATTAGAAGTGGATATTGAATACCAAGTGGCCTTTTAGAATTGGGCATCATTGCACTCAAAGAATTGGAAGTGGATATTAAATACCAGGTGGTATTTTTGGATTTGGCATTATTGCACTCAAAGAATTGGAAGTGGATATTAAATAGAATGTGGTATTTTAGGATTTGGCATTATTACACTTACAGAATTAGAAGTGGACTTTAAATACCAAGTGGTATTTTTGGATTCTGCATTATTGCACTGAAAGTATTAGAAGTGGACATAAAATACCAAGTGGTATTTTAGGATTTGGCATTATTGCACTCAAAGAATTAGAAGTGGACAGGAAATACCAATTGGTATTTTTGGATTTGGCATTATTGCGCTCAAAGTATTAGAAGTGGACATAAAATACAAAATGGTATTTTTGGATTTGGCATTATTGTACTCAAAGAAGTATAGGAGGACATTAAATACCAATTGGTATTTTTGGATTGGACATTATTGCACTCACAAAGAATTAGAAGTGGACGTGAAATACCAAGTGGTATTTTTGGATTTGGCATTATTGCACTCAAAGAATTAGAAGTAGATATTAAATACCAAGTGATATTTTTGGATTTGGTATTATTGCACTCAAAGAATTAGGAGTGGATATTAAATACCAATTGGCATTTTTTGATTTGGCATTATTACACCTCAAGAATTAGAAGTGGACATTAAATACCAAGGGGTATTTTTGGATTTTTCATTATTACACTCAAAGGATTAGAAGTAGACATTAAAAACCAAGTGGTATTTTAGGTTTTGGCATTATTGCACTCAAAGAATTAGAAGTGGACATGAAATACTAATTGGTAGTTTTTGATTTGGCATTATTGTACTCAAAAAATTTGAAGTAGACATTAAATACTAAGTGGTATTTTTTGATTTGGCATTATTGCACTCACAAAGAATTAGAAGAGCACATTAAATACCAAGTGGTAATTTTTGATTTGCCATTACTGCACTCAAAGAATTAGAAGCGGATATTAAATACCAAGTGGTATTTTTTGATTTGGCATTATTACACTCCAATTATTAGAAGTAGACATGAAATACCAAGTGGTATTTTAGGATTTGGCATTATAGCACTCAAAGATATAGAAGTGGATATTAGATACCAAGTGGTAAATTTGGATTTGGCATTATTTCACTTACAGAATCAGAAGTGGCATTAAATACCACGTGGTATTTTTTGATTCAGCATTGTTGCACTCACAAAGAATTAAAAGTGGAAATTGAATACCATGTAGTATGTTGGGATTTGACATTATTGCACTCAAAGAATTAGAAGTGGACATTAAATATCATGTCATATTTTTGGATTTGGCATCATTGCACTCAAAAAGAATTAGAAGTGGACATGAAATGCCGTTGCATTTTTGGTAATGTTATTACATGCAATAATCTATCTTAAAATAATTTTATTTGTTTTATAGACGATGAGAGAGGGTGTTATTTAGATCCATATTTTGAATGATATGAAAAAGTTCACTAGTCAATAGTTTTTCTGGTTTATATCAAATGCCATTAAATTATTTCTTTTAACAAAGAAATGATTTTGATAAAGAAACCAAACCAAGAAATATATGCAGATAGCTACACACACACACACACATATATATGTCTATATACACAGTATATATATATATATATATATATATAAATATATGTGTATATATATATACATATATATATATATATATATATATATATATCTAAATATGTGTGTGTGTGTGTGTGTGTGTGTGTGTCATCATCTCCTCCTACGCTTATTGACGAAAGGGGCCTCGGTTAAATTTAACTAGTCTTATCTATCTTGAGCTATTAATGTTAATACATCTTCATTCATCATCCCCTACTTCACGCTTCATAGTCTTCATCCATGTAGCCGTGGGTCTGATAACTCTTCTAGTGCCTTGTGGAGCCCAGTTAAAAGTTTGGTGAACTAATCCCTCTTGGGGAGGGCGGATAGCATCCCCAAATCATCTCCATCTAACCCTTACTATGATCTCATCCGCATATGGCACGCGAGTAATATCTCTCATAGTTTCATTTCTTATCCTGTCCTGTTATTTAACTCCTAATATCCTTCTAAGGGCTTCGTTCTCATATCTACTAACTTTGTTGGGGATTGTTTCATTGCCATAACACGACTCATGTCCATGCAGTAACAGATTTCACTAAAATGATATATAGCCTGATTTTTGTATGTAATTTCAGGCTATTTGATTTATAAATTTTTCTTAACCTAGCAATTTCTGATTTGCTTTTTTCAATCTTTCACTAAACACCAATACTAATGACCCTGTATGGGAGATCATAGTTCCTAAATACTTGAATGACTCTACCTCATTTATCCTTTCCTTCCAAAGATATTTCATCTTCCATTGTATATTCTGTTCTCATCATCTTGCGGTGTCCTACTAATAAGGACAGCATCATCAGCATATTCTAGGTCAGCTAATTTCCTATTACCAATTCAGCCCAATCCTTCTCCACCATCTCCAACTGTTTTACACATTGCAAAATTCCCGAGGAGGATAAACAACATAGGTGACAACACATTTCCTTGGAGTACTCCGCTGTTCACTGGAAATTCATTTGATGGGACTCCACTAACATTGGAGAGGCGGCATGTATGAATTCAGTGCCTGGAGGTGAAGCTATCATTAAAAAACTCAAGAGATAGACAGCCCCTGGATATGATGAAATAACTGCTGAGATGATACCTGCTGAAAATGAAGTGAGTCCCACAATACTTACAAGAATATTTTGTAGAATATTTTGTAGAAGAGTGTGGCATGAAGAGGCTAAACCTGGTGAATGTGAGTTAGGAGTGGTGAAAATGGCAGAAAAAAGGAGACCTGACTGATTGCAATAATTACAGAGGGATCACACTTACGTCTATTGTTATGAAAATATATAGTATGCATGCTTATTCTAAAGAGATTAGAGAGAAAGATTTAGAAAAGTTAGAAGTTTTACTGATCAAATTTGCGTTTTGAGATATATTTTACAGCAATGCGTATAATATAGAAATCCACTTTTGATGGTATTTGTGGCCTATAAAAAAATCTTTGATACTGTGCACTGGGCAATTTTGTGGAATGTCCTGCGTTACTATGGAATTCCTCTTAAACAAGTGAATTTGATCAAGTCTGTTCATGAGCATAGCAAGTGCAAAGTTAATGTAAGTGGAGTCCTATCAAATGAATTTCAAGTGAATAGCGGAATACTCCGACGGAATGTGTTGTCACCTATGTTGTTTATCCTCTTCATGGATTTTGTACTGCGTAGAACAGTTGGAGATGGTGAAGAAGGATCGGACTGGATTGGTAATAGGAAATTAGCAGACCAAAAGTATGCTGATGATGCTGTCCTTATTAGACGAACACCACAGGACTTGCAAAGCTTGCTTACCAGAATGCATGAAATATCAAACTGGTTTGGGTTGAAGATAAATAGAAGAAAGACAGAGGTGATGAGAACGGAATATGCAATAGAAGATGAAATGTTGGAAGAAGAAAGGATTAATGAGGTAGAATCATTCAAGTATTTTGGAACTATGATCTCCAATACCGGGTCTTTAGAATGAGAGTTTAGTGGAAGATTTAAAAAAAGCATATCAGACAGCAGTTAGGTTAAGTAAAATTTGGAAATCAAATCGCCTGGAATTACATATAAAAACAGACTATATATCGGTTTAGTGAGATCTGTTACTGTAAGGACGTGAGTCATGGTACGACCATGAAATGGAACTATTTCCAACAGATTTAGTAGATTTGAGAACAAAGCCCTCAGAAGGATATTAGGAGTTAAATGATCAGAAATGAAACTATATAAGAGATTACTTAAGTGTCATATGTGGATGAGATCATGGTGAGGGGTAGATGGAGATTGTTTAGGCATGCTCTTCGCACTCCCCAAGAGAGATTAGGTCACCAAACGTTTAACTGGGCTCCACAAGACACTAGAAGAGTTGGAAGACCCAGGCCTACATGGCTGAGGACTATGAAGCGTGAAGTCTCAGATGATGAATGGAGAGGAATTGAATAAAAAGACTCAAGAAATAGACGACTAGCGAAATTTCATCGTGACCCTTTGCATCAATAGGCGTAGTAGGAGATGATGATGATGTTCATTACTTTCTTGTTAGTTTATTTATTTCCTTGTTTCCCTCCTCACTGGGCTATTTTTCCCTGTTGGAACCCTTGGGCTATTAGCAACTTGCGTTTCCAACTAAAGTAGTAGCTTAGCTAATAATAATAATAATAATAATAATAATAATAATAATAATAATATCTAGGGTTGCGCCTTAACGAATAATAGTAATGATAATAGTAATTAAAATCACAAGAGATAGTATTGAAACTTTAATATTCGGAGAGGAAACCAAACTGTAGTTCCAGACAGGGTGTAAATATGATCTTGAAAATACGTCGGTGGATGTAGAATAAGATAAATATTCAGTGCAGTAGTTAGGGGAAAAGGAGATTTGGTAACCATTTACCTCGTCGTGTGCGCAAAATTAGTTGAAATCAGATTGTGAAACATTTCGTATACATTAAAATACCTCAAACAAATGAGCGCGTTTTCATGTAAAACCGCAAGAAGGGTGCAATAGGTGTTCTGAGTGGTAAGAGCAAAGCCAACGTTAAAAAAAGGCGCGTTGCATTTTTACAAATATTATTAATCTTATGATTAGTTTGTAGCACGATTTACAATACAGGTAAATTACGTGATAAAAAATGTTTACTATAAAGAAGGTATAAATGATAGCTACAATTGAAGACTAACCTCATTTAAATGTTTGAGATTTTTGGTATTGTATAGCAAGTATGATATCTGGGTTTCGTTGAAAGTATATATATATATATATATATATATATATATATATATATATATATATATATATATATGTATAAAACTGTGTTAAGCGGTATATCTTACCAAATCCCTTTTTGTCAACGGTTATACTCGTATAAGCGGATGAGCAAACGGGTAGAGTAATGAGAGCTTTGGGTGTTGAAGAAATGCCCCCAAAACCTCAATGAAGTCACTGGCAGCAAGGTGACGGATTGGGTTTAAGGCGATAAACAAATTGTCTCTTCGGCTTTTACTCCTAATGCCTGGCGGTTGACCTTACTAGAATTTGGTAGGCACTGGGTATCCTTTGATGAATCTAGCCAATGAATCTTCTGAGGCCTTTTGCGTCAATAGGCGTAGGAGGAGATTATATATATATATATATATATATATATATATATATATATATATATATACTATGTATGTAGTGAATATAGTATAGGGGTTTCGTTGAAAATGTATATATATATATATATATATATATATATATATATATATATACGTGTATATAAATATGTATATATATATATAATATATATATATATATATATATATATATATATATATATATGTATATATATATATATATATATATATATATATATATATATATACTTATATATAAATTCATATATATATTTATATATTAGTATGATATTCAATATTAGGATGGCAATCCTAGTTTGTCGTGAAAATTCATGACTTCTTATGGATTCCGTCAGCATTTTCGGCTCCCCGTATGAATGGTGACAATTGAATTGTTGCTTATTAAAGTCTAGGCCTGAGCCTGCAAATACCAAATCGCCGTATTTGTTGATGCCCATTAGGTAAATAAATGTTTGGAAACACGTTTCTATAGGTTCCATACCTATTTTTTTTTTTAAATCATAATTGAAAAGAATCTTTTTATTGAAGTGTGTTTTTAAAGAGAGGCTTTTTAGAAGGACATATTATGAGTGAGGTCTTTAGGTTAAAGAATTAGCAAAAAGGATTTTTGATGAAATTTTGATAAAAAGGAGCATTTAATCCATTAAATAATAGGAAAAGACCAATTCGTTGAGGCGTAATTCAAATAAAAATATTTTGAAAGAAACTATTTTGAAGGAAACACCGTTGGATTGACAAATAATAAAATGAGATAGACTTTTGGTTGATTAAATATTGAAAAGATAATAAAAAGGAAATAGCTTTTTGGTTGATGAAAGTTTGAAATGATAAACTATAAAGAAAATAGATTTTTGATTGATAAATTGTTAAATGATTAACAAAAAGGAATTAGCTTTTTGGTTGATGAAGTTTGAAATGATAAACTATAAAGAAAATAGATTTTTAATTGATAAATTGTTAAATGATTAACAAAAAGGAAATAGCTTTTTGGTTGATGAAGTGTTGAAATGATAAACTAAAAAGAAGATAGATTTTTGTTTGATGAAATGTTGAAATGATAAACAAAAAGGAAATAGCCTTTTGGTTGATGAAATGTTGAAATGGTAATAAAAAGTAGATAGCTTTTTGGTTGTTGAAACGATAAACTGAAAAGGAGATATATATTTGTTTTATGAAATGTTGAAAAGATAAACCAAAATGAGATTGATTTTTGGTAGATAAAATGATAAACACAAAGCAAATAGTTTTTTTGGCAATGAAAGGTTGAAATGATAAACGAAAAAGATAGATATTTTATTATTAAATTGTTGAATAATAAACAAAAAGGATATAGGTTTCTGGGTGATGACATGTTGAAATGATAAAGAAAAAGGAAATAACTTTTTGGTGTATGAAATGTTGATATGCTAAAACAAAAAGGAGGTAGCTTTTTGGTTGATGAAATGTTGAAATGATAAACGATAAGGAAATAGCTTTTCCGTAGATGAAATGTTGAAATGATAAACTAAAATGAAGATAGATTTCTGGTTGATGAAATGTTAAATGATAAACAAAATGGAAATAACATTTTTGTTGACGAAATGTTAAAATGATATATTGAAAAGGAGCTAGATTTTAGTTGATGAAATGTTGAAATGATAAACAAAAAGGAAATACCTTTTTGGTGGATGAAATGTTGAAATAATAAACTAAGAAGGAGATGGATTTTTGTTGGATAAAATGTTAAAATGATAAACTAAAAAGGAGATAGCTTTTTGGTTAATGAATTGTTGTGAAATGATAAAAAGGAAATAGCTTTTTGGTTGAGTAAATGTTGAAAGGATAAAGTAAAGGGGAGATAGCTTTTTGGTTGATGAAATGTTGAAATGATAAACAAAAAGGAAATAGCATTTTAGTTGATGAAATGTTGAAATAATAAACTAAAAAGGCGATATATTTTTGGTTGATGAAATATTGAAAAGATAAACAAAAAGGAAATGGCATTTCGGATGATGAAATGTTGAAATGATAATCTAAAAACGAGATAGATTTTTGGTTGATGAAATGTTGAAATGATAAATAAAAAAGAAATAGCTTTTTGGTTAATGGAATGTTGAAATGATAAACAAAACAGAAAACGATTTTTGGTTGATGAAATGTTGAAATGATAAAATAATAAGGAGATAGGGTTTTGGATTATGTAATCTTGAAATGATATACAAAAAGGAAATAGCATTTTGGCTGATGGAATGTTGAAATGATAAATTAATAGGGAGATAGATATCTAGTTTAATGAAATGTTGAAATGATAAACATAAGGGAAATAGCTTTTTGGTTAATGAAATGCTGAAAAGACAAACTAAAAAGGAGGTAGATTTTTGTTGATGAAATGTTGAAATAATAAACAAAAGTAGATAGCTTTTTGGTTGAGGAATGTTGAAATGGTTAACAAAAAGGAAATAGTTTTTTGGTTGAGGAAATGTTTAAATGATAAATAAAAAGGAGATAGCTTTTTGGTTAATAGAATGTTGAAATGATAAACAAAAAGGAAATAGCTATTTGGTTGATAAAATGTTGAAATGATAAACTAAGGAGGAGTTAGCTTTTTGGTTAATGGAATGTTGAAATGATAAACTAAAAAGTAGGTATATGGTTGGTCAATGAAATGTTGAAATGATAAGCAAACAGGAAATAAATTTTTGGTTGATGAAGTTATAGACTAAAAGGGAGTTAGATTTTTGGTTGATCAAATATTAGAATTGTAAACTAAATAGGAGAAAGCTTTTGGTTGTTGAAATGTTTAAATCATAAACTAAAAAGGATATAAATTTTAGGTTGATGAAATGTTGAATTGATAAACTAAAAAGGAGATAGCTTTTTGGTTGATGAAATGATATACTTAAATGGAGATAGCTTTTTGGTTGATGAAATGTTAAAAGGATAAACTAAAAAAGAGATAGCTTTTTGGTTGATGAAATGTTAAAAGGATAAACTAAAAAAGAGATAGCTTTTTGGTTGATGAAATGTTGAAGCTATTAACTAAATAATCCTTTATTTTAGGCATAATGGAGAAGATATTTTGGTTGAGTCATAATAGTTAGGAGAATGTTTTGGTTTTGAGACAATATTAAAAAAAGGGTCTTAAGTATAAATGGAGAGAAAACCTTTTGATCTGAAGCTTATTTGTAGCAAATGTACATCTATTGAAGCGGGATTGGAAAGAATGATTTATATTGAGGCATAGTTGAACAAATAACTTTTGTATTAGGGCATAATTGAAATGAATATATAAATACAATAGGAAATAGAGAATTTTGGTTGAAGAATAATTGATGAAAGAGCCCTTTTGGTATCAGCGCGTTCAAAAAGTGCCTTTTTACTGAGACAATAGGAGCTCTTTGATAATGGTTTTCTTGGAAAAAAGGAATTTAACCTTTGTAAGGATATAATGTTGAACTTAGCACATATAATTAACAAAATGAGTTAATTTTTGAACACTACTATTTCCTAAAAATTTATCTCATTAATTACCTTTTATTTGTTTTATTTAGATATTTTTTGTACAATCATCTCGTATTATGGACTTGCATAAGGGTTAGGAAGTCACCGTATAAGCCTCATACCAGGAAATATGGAATAGATATACGAGACAGTGTGTTTGGCCTTAACTCGAAATGACTTGAGCAACCTCAGCCTAGCAGGTTGCTCAAGTCATTTCGAGTTAAGGTCCATCCAGTGGGAGTTGAGTCGTCCTTTGTTCCGAGGGAAAATAGAAAAATATTATAAGGTGACACACACGCATATTGTATATATATATATATATATATATATATATATATATATATATATATATATATATATATATATATATATATTGTTATGAACTCTTAAGAGATGGTAAAGAGTTCACAGATTCTTTATCTATCATAAAGCCCTTACCACTATGATAATGAGTAGGACTCGTACCAGAACAAAAACAATCCAAGGAACTTCCTCAAAGAGAAGGATACAGAGACAAAACAAACACTTAAATTATTTATTACAATTAATAACTTAAAATTACAAAGAAATCCCTTGAAAACTGAACTTTAGGGAAGAAAAAAACAAACTGGTTATTACAATTCCTCAGACACATTCACCTAGCTAACTAGCATACTAAAGTAAAAGAAAAAGTTACTAGGTAGAGATAGAAACCACATATGCCCGGGTCGTTGTGATAGAAGGAGACAAAGTAAGAAAATATCCTTAAACCTAATTGAATAACACAGTTAAATGGCAATAAACATACATTGTGAAAACCAAAAAATAAACGTCACCCAGCAAATATCAATTAACTCTTCTACAAATACCATTCCCTCAGCAACACGTCACATAGTTTTATCTCCAACTGTAAATGTCAGCAATACCACCAAGTAGGAGACACTCAACATACGTCGTCTATGGGTTGGATTGGTCACAGTATAACACACCGGGTCTCGGATCTTACCCTTTCTCCGCCACTGGGAGGCCCCTTGACGACTCCAGAGGTTCAGCAAGCTGAGGGCACGGGCAACGATGGATGAAGCTCGCATCCAAAAGTACGAAATGTAAGGCAGGGCATCACACGAACTGAAGAGACGTCAGTACAAATATAATTCATAGGGGATGGCAAGGAACACCTCCAAAAATGCCACCAGCTGCACAAACATCGAGGACGTCTTCAGAATACTTCACAAAACTTGCCACAAGCCGTCAGGAAATATGGGAGCTGAAAACCTCTCTATAAGGAGCCGAGTCGCTAACTGTCGTCTTTTCCCTCCAAAGGGCCCCACATCACCAGCGGGGACGAAAACAAAACAGGCGATGAACAGCCGAAAGATCATCAACATGAAAAGATAAAAACACTTACATGGGTGACGTATCAATTTAAAACTACAATTACCCTTTGAGGGGAGGAAAACATCCCCAAGTCCAGCCTTCAAAAGACATATAAACAAAACTGGACAAAACTGGACAAAAAAGAGCAAAAATTTACTTTAAAGTGCAAAAATCAAATGCACAGCAAAAATAGAAAAAAATTAATTAAATACGTTAATTCCATTACACCTCCCCACCAAAGAAAAAAAAAATTCTAAAAGAATTTTTTTTCAAAAAATCAAATAAAATTACTTGACATAGTAAGATACATTAGTGGAAACCTAGAAAAAAATAATGCATGATTATTATTGCAGACAATTCATTCTATTGTAAAGGTCCTAGACAAAACGTCGGGAATTACATTATCCCTACCTGGTATATGCCGTATCTCGAGATCATACTCTTGGAGAGTCAAACTCCACCTAAGAATTCGCATATTTTTATCTTTGAAACGTTGGATAAAGACTAAGGGGTTGTGGTCAGTTTAAACTACAATAGGATACTTAGAATTACTTAAATAAACATCAAAATGGGTCAATGCCTTTATTAGACACAATGCCTCCTTTTCTATTGTAGAATATTTTCTTTCTGCTGTCGACACTTTCTTGGAGAAGTAAGCAACAGGGTGTAGAGTTTCCTTGTCATCCTCTTGTAATAGAACAGCACCGAGTCC
Organism: Palaemon carinicauda; assembly: GCF_036898095.1. Classification (NCBI taxonomy): domain Eukaryota; kingdom Metazoa; phylum Arthropoda; class Malacostraca; order Decapoda; family Palaemonidae; genus Palaemon; species Palaemon carinicauda. The sequence continues at coordinate 181,516,504 of NC_090725.1, forward strand.
CAAGTCTCTGGCATCGGTACCTAACCTGAAAGGCAATTTAAAATCCGGGGAGCGTAACAATGGGTAACTAATCAAGGTGGCTTTCAGTCTTTCGAAAGCCCCCTGACAATCAGCAGACCAGTTAAATTTAACACCTTTCTTTAACAGGTTTGTAAGAGGGTTAGCTATGTCAGAAAAATTGCAAATAAATTTATGATAATATCCGACCATACCTAGGAAACGCCTAACGCCCCTTCTATTAAGAGGTACGGGAAAATCTGCAACTGCCTCCACATTGGCCTTCTTAGGGGCGACCTTACCCAGGCCCACCTCATGGCCGAGGTAAATTACTTTTGCCTGAGCGAAATCGCTCTTTTTCAGATTTACCACGAGGCCAGCCTTCCGCAAAACCTGAAACAAAGCTCTCAATCTTTTAAGATGAGTCTTCCAATCATCACTATAAATGATAAGGTCATCTATGTAGACAACGCAACCCTCCAAATTCTGTGTTATGTAATTCATCAACCTTTGGAAGGTAGAAGCCGCATTTTTCATTCCGAATGGCATTACCTTGCATTCGAAAAGGCCGTCACCTGTCACAAAGGCTGAAATCTGTCTCGCCCGGGGTGAAAGACCAACTTGCCAATAGCCTTTTAAAAGATCTAATTTTGTCAAAAATTTGGCAGGCAGACCCAACACGATCAATACAGTCTTCCACCCTGGGTAGAGGAAAGGAATCTGTTCTGGTTACAACATTTATCTTTCTATAATCGAAGCATAGACGGTGTTGTCCGCCTTCTTTTTTAACTAATACCACAGGCGAACTCCACGGACTACTGCTGGGTACAATTAAATCATTATCCAACATATATCGCACCTCCTCTCTCACAATGTCTCTCTTTACTGGGTTAAGTCGGTAGGGGCATTGTTTAATAGGTTTAGAATCCCCCACATCCACATCATGTTCTAGAACCGTAGTCCTACCTGGAGTGTCTTGAAAAATATCTCTGTATTCATTAATCAGGGTAATTAATGATACAGACCTGTCGTGATCCAAATGCTGAAATTTAATTTGTAAATTATTCAATATTTCAGAATTGCTGTTCAATGCATCAGGTGTAACAGATAATTTATTATTAACTACTGATTCTACCGTATCTACTTCTGTGTCTACTTCTACATTGACTAAGGTGACGGGATCCACGTCTACATTTTCAACTAATTCTACATCTCTACTTACATAAGGTTTAAGCATATTAATATGACATACTCGAGTTTTTCTCCTTTTACCTGGGGTCTCTATCAAATAATTCACATCATTATATTTCTTTAGAACCTTCCAGGGCCCTGAAAACTGCGCCCTCAGAGGATTTCCTGGGAAGGGCAATAAAACTTAAACACTATCACCAGGTTTAAACACCCTTTTTTGAGTCCCAACATCGTATTGGTTTTTCATCACCTCCTGGCTTTCAGCTAAATTCTCTTTAGCAAACTCCCAAGCCTTTCTTAATTTCTCTTGAAGTCCTGACAAATAATCAAGAATGTTTATCTCAGGAGTCTCCCCCTCCAAATGTTCACGTACAACTTCCAAGGGCCCATGCACACAATGCCCGAAAATAAGCTCGAAAGGGGAGTATCCCAAAGCCTCATTAGGAACGGAACGAATGGCAAATAAGGCATACGGGACCTCCTTATCCCACTCTCTTCCTGACTCCATGCAAAACTTTCTCAAAATAGACTTTAGGGTCTGGTGGAACCGTTCCACCTGGCCCTGACTCTCAGGGTGATATGGGGAAGAGGTAATGTGTTTTACCCCTAATTCAGACATTTTATTCTTAAAATACTTGCTTGTGAAATTAGTAGCACAATCAGATTGCAAAGTGCGAGGTATACCAAACTTAGTAAAGAAGCCAATTAAATTATCAACGATCTTTTCACTCCGAATACTCCTCATGGGAATAGCCTCCGGGAAGCGAGACATCCGATCCACAATTGTTAATAAATATTCATTACCACCGCGCGTCCGCGGGAGAGGACCAACGACATCGATCACTACCTCCCCAAAAGGCTCCCCAACTGAAGGTATGGGAATGAGGGGGGCTTTACGTATCTTTTGGTTGGGCTTCCCCACCAACTGACACACTTTGCAAGAAAGTTCATATTGCTTTATATCTCTGCGCATTCGGGGCCAATAAAAATGTTGTGCGACCTTCTGAAAAGTTTTTCTGACCCCAAAATGCCCAGCAAGATTATTTTCATGAGCCAAAAACAAAATTTTGTTCCTATACTCATCAGGAACTACCAACTGACGAGAAACTTCTACCTGGTCAGCAGGTGCAACAGCTGACCTACTAACCCTGTAAAGCAACCCTTTCTCTTTACAGAATACTGGCTTAGATAAATCACTAATATCACTACTAATTGCTTCATTAAATTCAACAGTCTGGGCTTTCCTAAAAGCCTTGGAATCCCACACCACGTCTCGAAAATTAAGTACACCATTTGTCACAAAGTCAGTCTTATGTCCATCAATCACATCCAAATCCAACTCGACCTCGGCCAGGTCAACCTCTTTTGCCTTTGACCTCGTTATCACAGAGATAGGTTTTAAAATATCATTTATAGGACAGTGGTTGTCCCCTACTTCGACCACAGACAGAATTGGAAAAATACAAGATTCACCCGTAATGGATAAATCGTTAGCAAAAATTACATCTATCTTGGGAATTGGCAAACTATCAACAACAGCCAACTTTACCTCACCTGAAAAATAATTAGTATCAAGAAAAAAAATTTCTAATGGGTATGAATTCACTGTGTTCGGGAAACCACCCAATACGACATACTCATCATTCTTATATACATATCCATCCGGGACAGACCCTCGTAAAATTAATGACTGAGCGGCCCCAGTATCTCTCAATACTTTAATGTTTGTCCCAATCCGTTTAGTCGTATCCGTGAAAATATCTCCGTCAGTTATGTACTTACGAAATCTAAGTCATCTAGATTCGTCTTCCTTTGGCGGTTCAGCTGCTGTTACAACGTTAACAGGTTTCGGGTTTCTTTCGAAATATTTCTTTCTCGAGAAACACTGAGACTTGACATGACCTCTTCTGCTACACCAAAAACAGACTATTCCTGGTCTCGAAGCCTTACTGTACCCTACATTCCTACTAGTATTAACATAACTGCGAGAATTACCATTATTTAAACTACTACTAGTTTCATTATCATTATCACTATTCCTATTATTCTTATTTCTGTCAAAATCGGGTTTCTCCGACTCTTGTTGTCTGTTCTGGTTATTCCTTCTCCAACCACCACTGAAAAATTTCTTATTGTTTACAGATACTTCCCTTGTTACCTTTTTCTGCTTGTGGGCGAGGGAATACTCGTCCGACGCAATAGCGATCTCCTGCAAGGAGTCCAGTTTCAACTCGTCCAAATGTATTTTTAACTCTCTAACCACATTCCTTTTAAATTCCTCTACCAAAATTAATTCTTTTAATTTAGAAAAATTATCAATATCTTTTGACTTCAACCAGTCCTCACAAAACTGCTCCTTATGCCTCGCAAATTCCACAAATGTCATCCCTGAATCTTTCTTAAAATTGCGAAATTTCTGCCTATAGGCCTCAGGAACTAAATCATAGGCTTTAAGAATTATGGCTTTCACTATATCATAATCGTTACAAAGATCTTCATTAAGTGTGTTATATACACGCTGAGCCTTCCCTTTCAATCGACACTGAATCATAGTGGTCCACATGTCCTTTGGCCAAACCAACCTTTTAGCTATCCTCTCGAAAGAAGTGAAAAATTCTGGAACATCTTCCTCATTGAACAAAGGTACCAATTTCAACGCTGACGTTACATTAAAATTATCCCCAGAACTACTATTTCTATTATTATTACCGTTACGTATTCTCTGCAAGATAATCTCGTGTTCCCTTTCTTTAGCTCTTTCTTCAGCTTGCAACCGCATGGCTGTTAACTCTAACTCTTTAATCTTCGCTTCCTCCCTTAAAATACTGAGTCTCAATTCACTTACCGGATGAATGTTACTTTTATCTAACTCCTGATTTCCTTCGATAGTGACTCTGCCCTGTTCTTCATCTTCGTTCACATGCGAAACACTTACACTCTTTTGTTGCTCTTTAGCAGCTTTCAGTACTAATTTAAGTAACTGCCCCTTACGAATTTCTGATGGCAGTTCCAAATGCAAAAACTGAGACAAGAACCACAACTCCTCTCTTTTCAAATAAAAAATATTGTCTTCCCAATCAGGGCTACTGAGAAATTCGGCCGCAGCCTCCTCAACTTGAAGCTCGAAATAAGGCATATTCCAAGTTAAAAGGGTTATGAGGGAGAGAGAAAGAGAGAGAGGGGGGGGGGGGCGGGCGGTGGAGAAAATACTCCTATCACTTAGGCCTATCAAGCAAAACTATCTTCCCACTTTTCTCTGCACTCCTCCTCGAGAAAATCCTGTGAACGTTAATGTCTGGTAATAAATCCTGTCACGGTCGCCATTTATGTTATGAACTCTTAAGAGATGGTAAAGAGTTCACAGATTCTTTATCTATCATAAAGCCCTTACCACTATGATAATGAGTAGGACTCGTACCAGAACAAAAACAATCCAAGGAACTTCCTCAAAGAGAAGGATACAGAGACAAAACAAACACTTAAATTATTTATTACAATTAATAACTTAAAATTACAAAGAAATCCCTTGAAAACTGAACTTTAGGGAAGAAAAAAACAAACTGGTTATTACAATTCCTCAGACACATTCACCTAGCTAACTAGCATACTAAAGTAAAAGAAAAAGTTACTAGGTAGAGATAGAAACCACATATGCCCGGGTCGTTGTGATAGAAGGAGACAAAGTAAGAAAATATCCTTAAACCTAATTGAATAACACAGTTAAATGGCAATAAACATACATTGTGAAAACCAAAAAATAAACGTCACCCAGCAAATATCAATTAACTCTTCTACAAATACCATTCCCTCAGCAACACGTCACATAGTTTTATCTCCAACTGTAAATGTCAGCAATACCACCAAGTAGGAGACACTCAACATACGTCGTCTATGGGTTGGATTGGTCACAGTATAACACACCGGGTCTCGGATCTTACCCTTTCTCCGCCACTGGGAGGCCCCTTGACGACTCCAGAGGTTCAGCAAGCTGAGGGCACGGGCAACGATGGATGAAGCTCGCATCCAAAAGTACGAAATGTAAGGCAGGGCATCACACGAACTGAAGAGACGTCAGTACAAATATAATTCATAGGGGATGGCAAGGAACACCTCCAAAAATGCCACCAGCTGCACAAACATCGAGGACGTCTTCAGAATACTTCACAAAACTTGCCACAAGCCGTCAGGAAATATGGGAGCTGAAAACCTCTCTATAAGGAGCCGAGTCGCTAACTGTCGTCTTTTCCCTCCAAAGGGCCCCACATCACCAGCGGGGACGAAAACAAAACAGGCGATGAACAGCCGAAAGATCATCAACATGAAAAGATAAAAACACTTACATGGGTGACGTATCAATTTAAAACTACAATTACCCTTTGAGGGGAGGAAAACATCCCCAAGTCCAGCCTTCAAAAGACATATAAACAAAACTGGACAAAACTGGACAAAAAAGAGCAAAAATTTACTTTAAAGTGCAAAAATCAAATGCACAGCAAAAATAGAAAAAAATTAATTAAATACGTTAATTCCATTACACCTCCCCACCAAAGAAAAAAAAAATTCTAAAAGAATTTTTTTTCAAAAAATCAAATAAAATTACTTGACATAGTAAGATACATTAGTGGAAACCTAGAAAAAAATAATGCATGATTATTATTGCAGACAATTCATTCTATTGTAAAGGTCCTAGACAAAACGTCGGGAATTACATTATCCCTACCTGGTATATGCCGTATCTCGAGATCATACTCTTGGAGAGTCAAACTCCACCTAAGAATTCGCATATTTTTATCTTTGAAACGTTGGATAAAGACTAAGGGGTTGTGGTCAGTTTAAACTACAATAGGATACTTAGAATTACTTAAATAAACATCAAAATGGGTCAATGCCTTTATTAGACACAATGCCTCCTTTTCTATTGTAGAATATTTTCTTTCTGCTGTCGACACTTTCTTGGAGAAGTAAGCAACAGGGTGTAGAGTTCCCTTGTCATCCTCTTGTAATAGAACAGCACCGAGTCCCAAGTCTCTGGCATCGGTACCTAACCTGAAAGGCAATTTAAAATCCGGGGAGCGTAACAATGGGTAACTAATCAAGGTGGCTTTCAGTCTTTCGAAAGCCCCCTGACAATCAGCAGACCAGTTAAATTTAACACCTTTCTTTAACAGGTTTGTAAGAGGGTTAGCTATGTCAGAAAAATTGCAAATAAATTTATGATAATATCCGACCATACCTAGGAAACGCCTAACGCCCCTTCTATTAAGAGGTACGGGAAAATCTGCAACTGCCTCCACATTGGCCTTCTTAGGGGCGACCTTACCCAGGCCCACCTCATGGCCGAGGTAAATTACTTTTGCCTGAGCGAAATCGCTCTTTTTCAGATTTACCACGAGGCCAGCCTTCCGCAAAACCTGAAACAAAGCTCTCAATCTTTTAAGATGAGTCTTCCAATCATCACTATAAATGATAAGGTCATCTATGTAGACAACGCAACCCTCCAAATTCTGTGTTATGTAATTCATCAACCTTTGGAAGGTAGAAGCCGCATTTTTCATTCCGAATGGCATTACCTTGCATTCGAAAAGGCCGTCACCTGTCACAAAGGCTGAAATCTGTCTCGCCCGGGGTGAAAGACCAACTTGCCAATAGCCTTTTAAAAGATCTAATTTTGTCAAAAATTTGGCAGGCAGACCCAACACGATCAATACAGTCTTCCACCCTGGGTAGAGGAAAGGAATCTGTTCTGGTTACAACATTTATCTTTCTATAATCGAAGCATAGACGGTGTTGTCCGCCTTCTTTTTTAACTAATACCACAGGCGAACTCCACGGACTACTGCTGGGTACAATTAAATCATTATCCAACATATATCGCACCTCCTCTCTCACAATGTCTCTCTTTACTGGGTTAAGTCGGTAGGGGCATTGTTTAATAGGTTTAGAATCCCCCACATCCACATCATGTTCTAGAACCGTAGTCCTACCTGGAGTGTCTTGAAAAATATCTCTGTATTCATTAATCAGGGTAATTAATGATACAGACCTGTCGTGATCCAAATGCTGAAATTTAATTTGTAAATTATTCAATATTTCAGAATTGCTGTTCAATGCATCAGGTGTAACAGATAATTTATTATTAACTACTGATTCTACCGTATCTACTTCTGTGTCTACTTCTACATTGACTAAGGTGACGGGATCCACGTCTACATTTTCAACTAATTCTACATCTCTACTTACATAAGGTTTAAGCATATTAATATGACATACTCGAGTTTTTCTCCTTTTACCTGGGGTCTCTATCAAATAATTCACATCATTATATTTCTTTAGAACCTTCCAGGGCCCTGAAAACTGCGCCCTCAGAGGATTTCCTGGGAAGGGCAATAAAACTTGAACACTATCACCAGGTTTAAACACCCTTTTTTGAGTCCCAACATCGTATTGGTTTTTCATCACCTCCTGGCTTTCAGCTAAATTCTCTTTAGCAAACTCCCAAGCCTTTCTTAATTTCTCTTGAAGTCCTGACAAATAATCAAGAATGTTTATCTCAGGAGTCTCCCCCTCCAAATGTTCACGTACAACTTCCAAGGGCCCATGCACACAATGCCCGAAAATAAGCTCGAAAGGGGAGTATCCCAAAGCCTCATTAGGAACGGAACGAATGGCAAATAAGGCATACGGGACCTCCTTATCCCACTCTCTTCCTGACTCCATGCAAAACTTTCTCAAAATAGACTTTAGGGTCTGGTGGAACCGTTCCACCTGGCCCTGACTCTCAGGGTGATATGGGGAAGAGGTAATGTGTTTTACCCCTAATTCAGACATTTTATTCTTAAAATACTTGCTTGTGAAATTAGTAGCACAATCAGATTGCAAAGTGCGAGGTATACCAAACTTAGTAAAGAAGCCAATTAAATTATCAACGATCTTTTCACTCCGAATACTCCTCATGGGAATAGCCTCCGGGAAGCGAGACATCCGATCCACAATTGTTAATAAATATTCATTACCACCGCGCGTCCGCGGGAGAGGACCAACGACATCGATCACTACCTCCCCAAAAGGCTCCCCAACTGAAGGTATGGGAATGAGGGGGGCTTTACGTATCTTTTGGTTGGGCTTCCCCACCAACTGACACACTTTGCAAGAAAGTTCATATTGCTTTATATCTCTGCGCATTCGGGGCCAATAAAAATGTTGTGCGACCTTCTGAAAAGTTTTTCTGACCCCAAAATGCCCAGCAAGATTATTTTCATGAGCCAAAAACAAAATTTTGTTCCTATACTCATCAGGAACTACCAACTGACGAGAAACTTCTACCTGGTCAGCAGGTGCAACAGCTGACCTACTAACCCTGTAAAGCAACCCTTTCTCTTTACAGAATACTGGCTTAGATAAATCACTAATATCACTACTAATTGCTTCATTAAATTCAACAGTCTGGGCTTTCCTAAAAGCCTTGGAATCCCACACCACGTCTCGAAAATTAAGTACACCATTTGTCACAAAGTCAGTCTTATGTCCATCAATCACATCCAAATCCAACTCGACCTCGGCCAGGTCAACCTCTTTTGCCTTTGACCTCGTTATCACAGAGATAGGTTTTAAAATATCATTTATAGGACAGTGGTTGTCCCCTACTTCGACCACAGACAGAATTGGAAAAATACAAGATTCACCCGTAATGGATAAATCGTTAGCAAAAATTACATCTATCTTGGGAATTGGCAAACTATCAACAACAGCCAACTTTACCTCACCTGAAAAATAATTAGTATCAAGAAAAAAAATTTCTAATGGGTATGAATTCACTGTGTTCGGGAAACCACCCAATACGACATACTCATCATTCTTATATACATATCCATCCGGGACAGACCCTCGTAAAATTAATGACTGAGCGGCCCCAGTATCTCTCAATACTTTAATGTTTGTCCCAATCCGTTTAGTCGTATCCGTGAAAATATCTCCGTCAGTTATGTACTTACGAAATCTAAGTCATCTAGATTCGTCTTCCTTTGGCGGTTCAGCTGCTGTTACAACGTTAACAGGTTTCGGGTTTCTTTCGAAATATTTCTTTCTCGAGAAACACTGAGACTTGACATGACCTCTTCTGCTACACCAAAAACAGACTATTCCTGGTCTCGAAGCCTTACTGTACCCTACATTCCTACTAGTATTAACATAACTGCGAGAATTACCATTATTTAAACTACTACTAGTTTCATTATCATTATCACTATTCCTATTATTCTTATTTCTGTCAAAATCGGGTTTCTCCGACTCTTGTTGTCTGTTCTGGTTATTCCTTCTCCAACCACCACTGAAAAATTTCTTATTGTTTACAGATACTTCCCTTGTTACCTTTTTCTGCTTGTGGGCGAGGGAATACTCGTCCGACGCAATAGCGATCTCCTGCAAGGAGTCCAGTTTCAACTCGTCCAAATGTATTTTTAACTCTCTAACCACATTCCTTTTAAATTCCTCTACCAAAATTAATTCTTTTAATTTAGAAAAATTATCAATATCTTTTGACTTCAACCAGTCCTCACAAAACTGCTCCTTATGCCTCGCAAATTCCACAAATGTCATCCCTGAATCTTTCTTAAAATTGCGAAATTTCTGCCTATAGGCCTCAGGAACTAAATCATAGGCTTTAAGAATTATGGCTTTCACTATATCATAATCGTTACAAAGATCTTCATTAAGTGTGTTATATACACGCTGAGCCTTCCCTTTCAATCGACACTGAATCATAGTGGTCCACATGTCCTTTGGCCAAACCAACCTTTTAGCTATCCTCTCGAAAGAAGTGAAAAATTCTGGAACATCTTCCTCATTGAACAAAGGTACCAATTTCAACGCTGACGTTACATTAAAATTATCCCCAGAACTACTATTTCTATTATTATTACCGTTACGTATTCTCTGCAAGATAATCTCGTGTTCCCTTTCTTTAGCTCTTTCTTCAGCTTGCAACCGCATGGCTGTTAACTCTAACTCTTTAATCTTCGCTTCCTCCCTTAAAATACTGAGTCTCAATTCACTTACCGGATGAATGTTACTTTTATCTAACTCCTGATTTCCTTCGATAGTGACTCTGCCCTGTTCTTCATCTTCGTTCACATGCGAAACACTTACACTCTTTTGTTGCTCTTTAGCAGCTTTCAGTACTAATTTAAGTAACTGCCCCTTACGAATTTCTGATGGCAGTTCCAAATGCAAAAACTGAGACAAGAACCACAACTCCTCTCTTTTCAAATAAAAAATATTGTCTTCCCAATCAGGGCTACTGAGAAATTCGGCCGCAGCCTCCTCAACTTGAAGCTCGAAATAAGGCATATTCCAAGTTAAAAGGGTTATGAGGGAGAGAGAAAGAGAGAGAGGGGGGGGGGGGGGGCGGGCGGTGGAGAAAATACTCCTATCACTTAGGCCTATCAAGCAAAACTATCTTCCCACTTTTCTCTGCACTCCTCCTCGAGAAAATCCTGTGAACGTTAATGTCTGGTAATAAATCCTGTCACGGTCGCCATTTATGTTATGAACTCTTAAGAGATGGTAAAGAGTTCACAGATTCTTTATCTATCATAAAGCCCTTACCACTATGATAATGAGTAGGACTCGTACCAGAACAAAAACAATCCAAGGAACTTCCTCAAAGAGAAGGATACAGAGACAAAACAAACACTTAAATTATTTATTACAATTAATAACTTAAAATTACAAAGAAATCCCTTGAAAACTGAACTTTAGGGAAGAAAAAAACAAACTGGTTATTACAATTCCTCAGACACATTCACCTAGCTAACTAGCATACTAAAGTAAAAGAAAAAGTTACTAGGTAGAGATAGAAACCACATATGCCCGGGTCGTTGTGATAGAAGGAGACAAAGTAAGAAAATATCCTTAAACCTAATTGAATAACACAGTTAAATGGCAATAAACATACATTGTGAAAACCAAAAAATAAACGTCACCCAGCAAATATCAATTAACTCTTCTACAAATACCATTCCCTCAGCAACACGTCACATAGTTTTATCTCCAACTGTAAATGTCAGCAATACCACCAAGTAGGAGACACTCAACATACGTCGTCTATGGGTTGGATTGGTCACAGTATAACACACCGGGTCTCGGATCTTACCCTTTCTCCGCCACTGGGAGGCCCCTTGACGACTCCAGAGGTTCAGCAAGCTGAGGGCACGGGCAACGATGGATGAAGCTCGCATCCAAAAGTACGAAATGTAAGGCAGGGCATCACACGAACTGAAGAGACGTCAGTACAAATATAATTCATAGGGGATGGCAAGGAACACCTCCAAAAATGCCACCAGCTGCACAAACATCGAGGACGTCTTCAGAATACTTCACAAAACTTGCCACAAGCCGTCAGGAAATATGGGAGCTGAAAACCTCTCTATAAGGAGCCGAGTCGCTAACTGTCGTCTTTTCCCTCCAAAGGGCCCCACATCACCAGCGGGGACGAAAACAAAACAGGCGATGAACAGCCGAAAGATCATCAACATGAAAAGATAAAAACACTTACATGGGTGACGTATCAATTTAAAACTACAATTACCCTTTGAGGGGAGGAAAACATCCCCAAGTCCAGCCTTCAAAAGACATATAAACAAAACTGGACAAAACTGGACAAAAAAGAGCAAAAATTTACTTTAAAGTGCAAAAATCAAATGCACAGCAAAAATAGAAAAAAATTAATTAAATACGTTAATTCCATTACACCTCCCCACCAAAGAAAAAAAAAATTCTAAAAGAATTTTTTTTCAAAAAATCAAATAAAATTACTTGACATAGTAAGATACATTAGTGGAAACCTAGAAAAAAATAATGCATGATTATTATTGCAGACAATTCATTCTATTGTAAAGGTCCTAGACAAAACGTCGGGAATTACATTATCCCTACCTGGTATATGCCGTATCTCGAGATCATACTCTTGGAGAGTCAAACTCCACCTAAGAATTCGCATATTTTTATCTTTGAAACGTTGGATAAAGACTAAGGGGTTGTGGTCAGTTTAAACTACAATAGGATACTTAGAATTACTTAAATAAACATCAAAATGGGTCAATGCCTTTATTAGACACAATGCCTCCTTTTCTATTGTAGAATATTTTCTTTCTGCTGTCGACACTTTCTTGGAGAAGTAAGCAACAGGGTGTAGAGTTCCCTTGTCATCCTCTTGTAATAGAACAGCACCGAGTCCCAAGTCTCTGGCATCGGTACCTAACCTGAAAGGCAATTTAAAATCCGGGGAGCGTAACAATGGGTAACTAATCAAGGTGGCTTTCAGTCTTTCGAAAGCCCCCTGACAATCAGCAGACCAGTTAAATTTAACACCTTTCTTTAACAGGTTTGTAAGAGGGTTAGCTATGTCAGAAAAATTGCAAATAAATTTATGATAATATCCGACCATACCTAGGAAACGCCTAACGCCCCTTCTATTAAGAGGTACGGGAAAATCTGCAACTGCCTCCACATTGGCCTTCTTAGGGGCGACCTTACCCAGGCCCACCTCATGGCCGAGGTAAATTACTTTTGCCTGAGCGAAATCGCTCTTTTTCAGATTTACCACGAGGCCAGCCTTCCGCAAAACCTGAAACAAAGCTCTCAATCTTTTAAGATGAGTCTTCCAATCATCACTATAAATGATAAGGTCATCTATGTAGACAACGCAACCCTCCAAATTCTGTGTTATGTAATTCATCAACCTTTGGAAGGTAGAAGCCGCATTTTTCATTCCGAATGGCATTACCTTGCATTCGAAAAGGCCGTCACCTGTCACAAAGGCTGAAATCTGTCTCGCCCGGGGTGAAAGACCAACTTGCCAATAGCCTTTTAAAAGATCTAATTTTGTCAAAAATTTGGCAGGCAGACCCAACACGATCAATACAGTCTTCCACCCTGGGTAGAGGAAAGGAATCTGTTCTGGTTACAACATTTATCTTTCTATAATCGAAGCATAGACGGTGTTGTCCGCCTTCTTTTTTAACTAATACCACAGGCGAACTCCACGGACTACTGCTGGGTACAATTAAATCATTATCCAACATATATCGCACCTCCTCTCTCACAATGTCTCTCTTTACTGGGTTAAGTCGGTAGGGGCATTGTTTAATAGGTTTAGAATCCCCCACATCCACATCATGTTCTAGAACCGTAGTCCTACCTGGAGTGTCTTGAAAAATATCTCTGTATTCATTAATCAGGGTAATTAATGATACAGACCTGTCGTGATCCAAATGCTGAAATTTAATTTGTAAATTATTCAATATTTCAGAATTGCTGTTCAATGCATCAGGTGTAACAGATAATTTATTATTAACTACTGATTCTACCGTATCTACTTCTGTGTCTACTTCTACATTGACTAAGGTGACGGGATCCACGTCTACATTTTCAACTAATTCTACATCTCTACTTACATAAGGTTTAAGCATATTAATATGACATACTCGAGTTTTTCTCCTTTTACCTGGGGTCTCTATCAAATAATTCACATCATTATATTTCTTTAGAACCTTCCAGGGCCCTGAAAACTGCGCCCTCAGAGGATTTCCTGGGAAGGGCAATAAAACTTAAACACTATCACCAGGTTTAAACACCCTTTTTTGAGTCCCAACATCGTATTGGTTTTTCATCACCTCCTGGCTTTCAGCTAAATTCTCTTTAGCAAACTCCCAAGCCTTTCTTAATTTCTCTTGAAGTCCTGACAAATAATCAAGAATGTTTATCTCAGGAGTCTCCCCCTCCAAATGTTCACGTACAACTTCCAAGGGCCCATGCACACAATGCCCGAAAATAAGCTCGAAAGGGGAGTATCCCAAAGCCTCATTAGGAACGGAACAAATGGCAAATAAGGCATACGGGACCTCCTTATCCCACTCTCTTCCTGACTCCATGCAAAACTTTCTCAAAATAGACTTTAGGGTCTGGTGGAACCGTTCCACCTGGCCCTGACTCTCAGGGTGATATGGGGAAGAGGTAATGTGTTTTACCCCTAATTCAGACATTTTATTCTTAAAATACTTGCTTGTGAAATTAGTAGCACAATCAGATTGCAAAGTGCGAGGTATACCAAACTTAGTAAAGAAGCCAATTAAATTATCAACGATCTTTTCACTCCGAATACTCCTCATGGGAATAGCCTCCGGGAAGCGAGACATCCGATCCACAATTGTTAATAAATATTCATTACCACCGCGCGTCCGCGGGAGAGGACCAACGACATCGATCACTACCTCCCCAAAAGGCTCCCCAACTGAAGGTATGGGAATGAGGGGGGCTTTACGTATCTTTTGGTTGGGCTTCCCCACCAACTGACACACTTTGCAAGAAAGTTCATATTGCTTTATATCTCTGCGCATTCGGGGCCAATAAAAATGTTGTGCGACCTTCTGAAAAGTTTTTCTGACCCCAAAATGCCCAGCAAGATTATTTTCATGAGCCAAAAACAAAATTTTGTTCCTATACTCATCAGGAACTACCAACTGACGAGAAACTTCTACCTGGTCAGCAGGTGCAACAGCTGACCTACTAACCCTGTAAAGCAACCCTTTCTCTTTACAGAATACTGGCTTAGATAAATCACTAATATCACTACTAATTGCTTCATTAAATTCAACAGTCTGGGCTTTCCTAAAAGCCTTGGAATCCCACACCACGTCTCGAAAATTAAGTACACCATTTGTCACAAAGTCAGTCTTATGTCCATCAATCACATCCAAATCCAACTCGACCTCGGCCAGGTCAACCTCTTTTGCCTTTGACCTCGTTATCACAGAGATAGGTTTTAAAATATCATTTATAGGACAGTGGTTGTCCCCTACTTCGACCACAGACAGAATTGGAAAAATACAAGATTCACCCGTAATGGATAAATCGTTAGCAAAAATTACATCTATCTTGGGAATTGGCAAACTATCAACAACAGCCAACTTTACCTCACCTGAAAAATAATTAGTATCAAGAAAAAAAATTTCTAATGGGTATGAATTCACTGTGTTCGGGAAACCACCCAATACGACATACTCATCATTCTTATATACATATCCATCCGGGACAGACCCTCGTAAAATTAATGACTGAGCGGCCCCAGTATCTCTCAATACTTTAATGTTTGTCCCAATCCGTTTAGTCGTATCCGTGAAAATATCTCCGTCAGTTATGTACTTACGAAATCTAAGTCATCTAGATTCGTCTTCCTTTGGCGGTTCAGCTGCTGTTACAACGTTAACAGGTTTCGGGTTTCTTTCGAAATATTTCTTTCTCGAGAAACACTGAGACTTGACATGACCTCTTCTGCTACACCAAAAACAGACTATTCCTGGTCTCGAAGCCTTACTGTACCCTACATTCCTACTAGTATTAACATAACTGCGAGAATTACCATTATTTAAACTACTACTAGTTTCATTATCATTATCACTATTCCTATTATTCTTATTTCTGTCAAAATCGGGTTTCTCCGACTCTTGTTGTCTGTTCTGGTTATTCCTTCTCCAACCACCACTGAAAAATTTCTTATTGTTTACAGATACTTCCCTTGTTACCTTTTTCTGCTTGTGGGCGAGGGAATACTCGTCCGACGCAATAGCGATCTCCTGCAAGGAGTCCAGTTTCAACTCGTCCAAATGTATTTTTAACTCTCTAACCACATTCCTTTTAAATTCCTCTACCAAAATTAATTCTTTTAATTTAGAAAAATTATCAATATCTTTTGACTTCAACCAGTCCTCACAAAACTGCTCCTTATGCCTCGCAAATTCCACAAATGTCATCCCTGAATCTTTCTTAAAATTGCGAAATTTCTGCCTATAGGCCTCAGGAACTAAATCATAGGCTTTAAGAATTATGGCTTTCACTATATCATAATCGTTACAAAGATCTTCATTAAGTGTGTTATATACACGCTGAGCCTTCCCTTTCAATCGACACTGAATCATAGTGGTCCACATGTCCTTTGGCCAAACCAACCTTTTAGCTATCCTCTCGAAAGAAGTGAAAAATTCTGGAACATCTTCCTCATTGAACAAAGGTACCAATTTCAACGCTGACGTTACATTAAAATTATCCCCAGAACTACTATTTCTATTATTATTACCGTTACGTATTCTCTGCAAGATAATCTCGTGTTCCCTTTCTTTAGCTCTTTCTTCAGCTTGCAACCGCATGGCTGTTAACTCTAACTCTTTAATCTTCGCTTCCTCCCTTAAAATACTGAGTCTCAATTCACTTACCGGATGAATGTTACTTTTATCTAACTCCTGATTTCCTTCGATAGTGACTCTGCCCTGTTCTTCATCTTCGTTCACATGCGAAACACTTACACTCTTTTGTTGCTCTTTAGCAGCTTTCAGTACTAATTTAAGTAACTGCCCCTTACGAATTTCTGATGGCAGTTCCAAATGCAAAAACTGAGACAAGAACCACAACTCCTCTCTTTTCAAATAAAAAATATTGTCTTCCCAATCAGGGCTACTGAGAAATTCGGCCGCAGCCTCCTCAACTTGAAGCTCGAAATAAGGCATATTCCAAGTTAAAAGGGTTATGAGGGAGAGAGAAAGAGAGAGAGGGGGGGGGGGGCGGGCGGTGGAGAAAATACTCCTATCACTTAGGCCTATCAAGCAAAACTATCTTCCCACTTTTCTCTGCACTCCTCCTCGAGAAAATCCTGTGAACGTTAATGTCTGGTAATAAATCCTGTCACGGTCGCCATTTATGTTATGAACTCTTAAGAGATGGTAAAGAGTTCACAGATTCTTTATCTATCATAAAGCCCTTACCACTATGATAATGAGTAGGACTCGTACCAGAACAAAAACAATCCAAGGAACTTCCTCAAAGAGAAGGATACAGAGACAAAACAAACACTTAAATTATTTATTACAATTAATAACTTAAAATTACAAAGAAATCCCTTGAAAACTGAACTTTAGGGAAGAAAAAAACAAACTGGTTATTACAATTCCTCAGACACATTCACCTAGCTAACTAGCATACTAAAGTAAAAGAAAAAGTTACTAGGTAGAGATAGAAACCACATATGCCCGGGTCGTTGTGATAGAAGGAGACAAAGTAAGAAAATATCCTTAAACCTAATTGAATAACACAGTTAAATGGCAATAAACATACATTGTGAAAACCAAAAAATAAACGTCACCCAGCAAATATCAATTAACTCTTCTACAAATACCATTCCCTCAGCAACACGTCACATAGTTTTATCTCCAACTGTAAATGTCAGCAATACCACCAAGTAGGAGACACTCAACATACGTCGTCTATGGGTTGGATTGGTCACAGTATAACACACCGGGTCTCGGATCTTACCCTTTCTCCGCCACTGGGAGGCCCCTTGACGACTCCAGAGGTTCAGCAAGCTGAGGGCACGGGCAACGATGGATGAAGCTCGCATCCAAAAGTACGAAATGTAAGGCAGGGCATCACACGAACTGAAGAGACGTCAGTACAAATATAATTCATAGGGGATGGCAAGGAACACCTCCAAAAATGCCACCAGCTGCACAAACATCGAGGACGTCTTCAGAATACTTCACAAAACTTGCCACAAGCCGTCAGGAAATATGGGAGCTGAAAACCTCTCTATAAGGAGCCGAGTCGCTAACTGTCGTCTTTTCCCTCCAAAGGGCCCCACATCACCAGCGGGGACGAAAACAAAACAGGCGATGAACAGCCGAAAGATCATCAACATGAAAAGATAAAAACACTTACATGGGTGACGTATCAATTTAAAACTACAATTACCCTTTGAGGGGAGGAAAACATCCCCAAGTCCAGCCTTCAAAAGACATATAAACAAAACTGGACAAAACTGGACAAAAAAGAGCAAAAATTTACTTTAAAGTGCAAAAATCAAATGCACAGCAAAAATAGAAAAAAATTAATTAAATACGTTAATTCCATTACACCTCCCCACCAAAGAAAAAAAAAATTCTAAAAGAATTTTTTTTCAAAAAATCAAATAAAATTACTTGACATAGTAAGATACATTAGTGGAAACCTAGAAAAAAATAATGCATGATTATTATTGCAGACAATTCATTCTATTGTAAAGGTCCTAGACAAAACGTCGGGAATTACATTATCCCTACCTGGTATATGCCGTATCTCGAGATCATACTCTTGGAGAGTCAAACTCCACCTAAGAATTCGCATATTTTTATCTTTGAAACGTTGGATAAAGACTAAGGGGTTGTGGTCAGTTTAAACTACAATAGGATACTTAGAATTACTTAAATAAACATCAAAATGGGTCAATGCCTTTATTAGACACAATGCCTCCTTTTCTATTGTAGAATATTTTCTTTCTGCTGTCGACACTTTCTTGGAGAAGTAAGCAACAGGGTGTAGAGTTCCCTTGTCATCCTCTTGTAATAGAACAGCACCGAGTCCCAAGTCTCTGGCATCGGTACCTAACCTGAAAGGCAATTTAAAATCCGGGGAGCGTAACAATGGGTAACTAATCAAGGTGGCTTTCAGTCTTTCGAAAGCCCCCTGACAATCAGCAGACCAGTTAAATTTAACACCTTTCTTTAACAGGTTTGTAAGAGGGTTAGCTATGTCAGAAAAATTGCAAATAAATTTATGATAATATCCGACCATACCTAGGAAACGCCTAACGCCCCTTCTATTAAGAGGTACGGGAAAATCTGCAACTGCCTCCACATTGGCCTTCTTAGGGGCGACCTTACCCAGGCCCACCTCATGGCCGAGGTAAATTACTTTTGCCTGAGCGAAATCGCTCTTTTTCAGATTTACCACGAGGCCAGCCTTCCGCAAAACCTGAAACAAAGCTCTCAATCTTTTAAGATGAGTCTTCCAATCATCACTATAAATGATAAGGTCATCTATGTAGACAACGCAACCCTCCAAATTCTGTGTTATGTAATTCATCAACCTTTGGAAGGTAGAAGCCGCATTTTTCATTCCGAATGGCATTACCTTGCATTCGAAAAGGCCGTCACCTGTCACAAAGGCTGAAATCTGTCTCGCCCGGGGTGAAAGACCAACTTGCCAATAGCCTTTTAAAAGATCTAATTTTGTCAAAAATTTGGCAGGCAGACCCAACACGATCAATACAGTCTTCCACCCTGGGTAGAGGAAAGGAATCTGTTCTGGTTACAACATTTATCTTTCTATAATCGAAGCATAGACGGTGTTGTCCGCCTTCTTTTTTAACTAATACCACAGGCGAACTCCACGGACTACTGCTGGGTACAATTAAATCATTATCCAACATATATCGCACCTCCTCTCTCACAATGTCTCTCTTTACTGGGTTAAGTCGGTAGGGGCATTGTTTAATAGGTTTAGAATCCCCCACATCCACATCATGTTCTAGAACCGTAGTCCTACCTGGAGTGTCTTGAAAAATATCTCTGTATTCATTAATCAGGGTAATTAATGATACAGACCTGTCGTGATCCAAATGCTGAAATTTAATTTGTAAATTATTCAATATTTCAGAATTGCTGTTCAATGCATCAGGTGTAACAGATAATTTATTATTAACTACTGATTCTACCGTATCTACTTCTGTGTCTACTTCTACATTGACTAAGGTGACGGGATCCACGTCTACATTTTCAACTAATTCTACATCTCTACTTACATAAGGTTTAAGCATATTAATATGACATACTCGAGTTTTTCTCCTTTTACCTGGGGTCTCTATCAAATAATTCACATCATTATATTTCTTTAGAACCTTCCAGGGCCCTGAAAACTGCGCCCTCAGAGGATTTCCTGGGAAGGGCAATAAAACTTAAACACTATCACCAGGTTTAAACACCCTTTTTTGAGTCCCAACATCGTATTGGTTTTTCATCACCTCCTGGCTTTCAGCTAAATTCTCTTTAGCAAACTCCCAAGCCTTTCTTAATTTCTCTTGAAGTCCTGACAAATAATCAAGAATGTTTATCTCAGGAGTCTCCCCCTCCAAATGTTCACGTACAACTTCCAAGGGCCCATGCACACAATGCCCGAAAATAAGCTCGAAAGGGGAGTATCCCAAAGCCTCATTAGGAACGGAACGAATGGCAAATAAGGCATACGGGACCTCCTTATCCCACTCTCTTCCTGACTCCATGCAAAACTTTCTCAAAATAGACTTTAGGGTCTGGTGGAACCGTTCCACCTGGCCCTGACTCTCAGGGTGATATGGGGAAGAGGTAATGTGTTTTACCCCTAATTCAGACATTTTATTCTTAAAATACTTGCTTGTGAAATTAGTAGCACAATCAGATTGCAAAGTGCGAGGTATACCAAACTTAGTAAAGAAGCCAATTAAATTATCAACGATCTTTTCACTCCGAATACTCCTCATGGGAATAGCCTCCGGGAAGCGAGACATCCGATCCACAATTGTTAATAAATATTCATTACCACCGCGCGTCCGCGGGAGAGGACCAACGACATCGATCACTACCTCCCCAAAAGGCTCCCCAACTGAAGGTATGGGAATGAGGGGGGCTTTACGTATCTTTTGGTTGGGCTTCCCCACCAACTGACACACTTTGCAAGAAAGTTCATATTGCTTTATATCTCTGCGCATTCGGGGCCAATAAAAATGTTGTGCGACCTTCTGAAAAGTTTTTCTGACCCCAAAATGCCCAGCAAGATTATTTTCATGAGCCAAAAACAAAATTTTGTTCCTATACTCATCAGGAACTACCAACTGACGAGAAACTTCTACCTGGTCAGCAGGTGCAACAGCTGACCTACTAACCCTGTAAAGCAACCCTTTCTCTTTACAGAATACTGGCTTAGATAAATCACTAATATCACTACTAATTGCTTCATTAAATTCAACAGTCTGGGCTTTCCTAAAAGCCTTGGAATCCCACACCACGTCTCGAAAATTAAGTACACCATTTGTCACAAAGTCAGTCTTATGTCCATCAATCACATCCAAATCCAACTCGACCTCGGCCAGGTCAACCTCTTTTGCCTTTGACCTCGTTATCACAGAGATAGGTTTTAAAATATCATTTATAGGACAGTGGTTGTCCCCTACTTCGACCACAGACAGAATTGGAAAAATACAAGATTCACCCGTAATGGATAAATCGTTAGCAAAAATTACATCTATCTTGGGAATTGGCAAACTATCAACAACAGCCAACTTTACCTCACCTGAAAAATAATTAGTATCAAGAAAAAAAATTTCTAATGGGTATGAATTCACTGTGTTCGGGAAACCACCCAATACGACATACTCATCATTCTTATATACATATCCATCCGGGACAGACCCTCGTAAAATTAATGACTGAGCGGCCCCAGTATCTCTCAATACTTTAATGTTTGTCCCAATCCGTTTAGTCGTATCCGTGAAAATATCTCCGTCAGTTATGTACTTACGAAATCTAAGTCATCTAGATTCGTCTTCCTTTGGCGGTTCAGCTGCTGTTACAACGTTAACAGGTTTCGGGTTTCTTTCGAAATATTTCTTTCTCGAGAAACACTGAGACTTGACATGACCTCTTCTGCTACACCAAAAACAGACTATTCCTGGTCTCGAAGCCTTACTGTACCCTACATTCCTACTAGTATTAACATAACTGCGAGAATTACCATTATTTAAACTACTACTAGTTTCATTATCATTATCACTATTCCTATTATTCTTATTTCTGTCAAAATCGGGTTTCTCCGACTCTTGTTGTCTGTTCTGGTTATTCCTTCTCCAACCACCACTGAAAAATTTCTTATTGTTTACAGATACTTCCCTTGTTACCTTTTTCTGCTTGTGGGCGAGGGAATACTCGTCCGACGCAATAGCGATCTCCTGCAAGGAGTCCAGTTTCAACTCGTCCAAATGTATTTTTAACTCTCTAACCACATTCCTTTTAAATTCCTCTACCAAAATTAATTCTTTTAATTTAGAAAAATTATCAATATCTTTTGACTTCAACCAGTCCTCACAAAACTGCTCCTTATGCCTCGCAAATTCCACAAATGTCATCCCTGAATCTTTCTTAAAATTGCGAAATTTCTGCCTATAGGCCTCAGGAACTAAATCATAGGCTTTAAGAATTATGGCTTTCACTATATCATAATCGTTACAAAGATCTTCATTAAGTGTGTTATATACACGCTGAGCCTTCCCTTTCAATCGACACTGAATCATAGTGGTCCACATGTCCTTTGGCCAAACCAACCTTTTAGCTATCCTCTCGAAAGAAGTGAAAAATTCTGGAACATCTTCCTCATTGAACAAAGGTACCAATTTCAACGCTGACGTTACATTAAAATTATCCCCAGAACTACTATTTCTATTATTATTACCGTTACGTATTCTCTGCAAGATAATCTCGTGTTCCCTTTCTTTAGCTCTTTCTTCAGCTTGCAACCGCATGGCTGTTAACTCTAACTCTTTAATCTTCGCTTCCTCCCTTAAAATACTGAGTCTCAATTCACTTACCGGATGAATGTTACTTTTATCTAACTCCTGATTTCCTTCGATAGTGACTCTGCCCTGTTCTTCATCTTCGTTCACATGCGAAACACTTACACTCTTTTGTTGCTCTTTAGCAGCTTTCAGTACTAATTTAAGTAACTGCCCCTTACGAATTTCTGATGGCAGTTCCAAATGCAAAAACTGAGACAAGAACCACAACTCCTCTCTTTTCAAATAAAAAATATTGTCTTCCCAATCAGGGCTACTGAGAAATTCGGCCGCAGCCTCCTCAACTTGAAGCTCGAAATAAGGCATATTCCAAGTTAAAAGGGTTATGAGGGAGAGAGAAAGAGAGAGAGGGGGGGGGGGGGGGGCGGGCGGTGGAGAAAATACTCCTATCACTTAGGCCTATCAAGCAAAACTATCTTCCCACTTTTCTCTGCACTCCTCCTCGAGAAAATCCTGTGAACGTTAATGTCTGGTAATAAATCCTGTCACGGTCGCCATTTATGTTATGAACTCTTAAGAGATGGTAAAGAGTTCACAGATTCTTTATCTATCATAAAGCCCTTACCACTATGATAATGAGTAGGACTCGTACCAGAACAAAAACAATCCAAGGAACTTCCTCAAAGAGAAGGATACAGAGACAAAACAAACACTTAAATTATTTATTACAATTAATAACTTAAAATTACAAAGAAATCCCTTGAAAACTGAACTTTAGGGAAGAAAAAAACAAACTGGTTATTACAATTCCTCAGACACATTCACCTAGCTAACTAGCATACTAAAGTAAAAGAAAAAGTTACTAGGTAGAGATAGAAACCACATATGCCCGGGTCGTTGTGATAGAAGGAGACAAAGTAAGAAAATATCCTTAAACCTAATTGAATAACACAGTTAAATGGCAATAAACATACATTGTGAAAACCAAAAAATAAACGTCACCCAGCAAATATCAATTAACTCTTCTACAAATACCATTCCCTCAGCAACACGTCACATAGTTTTATCTCCAACTGTAAATGTCAGCAATACCACCAAGTAGGAGACACTCAACATACGTCGTCTATGGGTTGGATTGGTCACAGTATAACACACCGGGTCTCGGATCTTACCCTTTCTCCGCCACTGGGAGGCCCCTTGACGACTCCAGAGGTTCAGCAAGCTGAGGGCACGGGCAACGATGGATGAAGCTCGCATCCAAAAGTACGAAATGTAAGGCAGGGCATCACACGAACTGAAGAGACGTCAGTACAAATATAATTCATAGGGGATGGCAAGGAACACCTCCAAAAATTCCACCAGCTGCACAAACATCGAGGACGTCTTCAGAATACTTCACAAAACTTGCCACAAGCCGTCAGGAAATATGGGAGCTGAAAACCTCTCTATAAGGAGCCGAGTCGCTAACTGTCGTCGTTTCCCTCCAAAGGGCCCCACATCACCAGCGGGGACGAAAACAAAACAGGCGATGAACAGCCGAAAGATCATCAACATGAAAAGATAAAAACACTTACATGGGTGACGTATCAATTTAAAACTACAATTACCCTTTGAGGGGAGGAAAACATCCCCAAGTCCAGCCTTCAAAAGACATAAACAAAACTGGACAAAACTGGACAAAAAAGAGCAAAAATTTACTTTAAAGTGCAAAAATCAAATGCACAGCAAAAATAGAAAAAAATTAATTAAATACGTTAATTCCATTACAATATATATATATATATATATATATATATATATATATATATATATATATATATATATTCAAATAAGCCATATATTTTTGATACATTAATGTCTGGATTCTCTTAACGACCTCGGGATCAGAGCCCCAGGCGAAATCACACAAAGACAAGAGGTTGTGACCGGCTGAGAGTCGAACCCTGGTCCAGCAAACTTGTATAGACAGTGACTTACCACTTGGCCACGAAGAAAGATCTTTGTTCGTGGCCTAGTGGTAAGTCACTGTCTATACAAGTTTGCCGAACCAGGGTTCGACTCCTGACCGGTCACAAGCTCTTGTCTTTGTGTGATTTCGCCTGGGGCTCTGATCCCGAGGTCGTTACGAGAATCCAGACACTAATGTATCAAAAATATATGGCTTATTTAAATATGAAAAACAGGTCTAAATGTGAAAAATTTATCATATATATATATATATATATATATATATATATATATATAATTCGATATAAACAATTATATATTTATTTAGGATTATATATGCATAAGTTAAATGTACATGTATGCAATTACACACAGGCACACACACACACACTCTCTCTCTCTCTCTCTCTCTCTCTCTCTCTCTCTCTCAGACACATACAAACACACACACACACACACACACACACACACATATATATATATATATATATATATATATATATATATATGCATTTATTTATATATTTATTCATTTGTATTTATTCATATATTTATGTATGTTTATATATTTAATTATATGTATATGTCAAAATTATTTGCTCTACTTGGTATATCCTGAGAAAAAAGATAATGACAAATATTATTGTTATTATTATCGTTATTATTTACGTACAAAATGCCTGTATAACATCCCTTACTAGAAACTTTCAAAGAATTCAACAGTTTTATTTAAACAAATAAGACAAAAGTTACTATTATTTACAGATGCTATTGTCGAAAAGTAGCAAGATAAATTAATGGTACTATTGGAAAGTACACCCCGAAGAGGATACGCGGTGTGAAATGGGATACTTATCAACACAGACATGGTTTTATTTTAATTGAGATTTACACAAAAATGAATTCACGATTCACTGATTTGCACAAGATCTCTGTAAGACTACTCTCTTTAGATTTAAAAATTAAATCAATTATTATTGTATTAAAGAAAACTCTATGACTTTTCGTTTGATATCTGGCAATAACACCAATGCTTTAGGCTTGATTGAGACCTCGGAGCTTGCTGTAGTTAACCTTCAAGTGTAGACACATGAGAGCGAGGTCACTTTGTTATTGCAAAAATCATTTTTGTATTCACGTCGAGGACAGCTTCTATAGATATTAAAAAGCAGAGCTGGGTGAGATTTGTCTTAAGACAAAGTGACTCAGAAAACTTTGAACCACGAGTTAATGGGAAACTCAAGTTGGATAGATTTTTTTTTTCTATATAACTTCTCTTAACTTCTCAAATATTAACTTTTGCTTTGATTTTTCATTTTTCAAGTACAAATTAGGAACCTTGTGAGGGAACCAATAGGCCCTTACGACGGAGTTCAGATAAATGCAAAGTTTGAAGGAAGAATATCAGGGAATAAACGAAACCTAAAAGTAGTAATAAGGAAAGCTGGAATGGGGAAATTTTTGTATTTGCGTCAAAACTTTTCGGACAGTATCCTCTCAATATCATAAACATCTAAACAGCATAAGGATGGAAAACAATAATATTGAAAATTTGAACTGAAAGGTGATAACTTTATCTGTAATGCCCAGTATCATATGTCTGGGGAAATAATGCAAACAGGAACCAATTTGCAACTTGCTGTGTTCAGCGTTTTGAAAAGAGAAAGTGGACATACATGGGCATATTCTTTCTCATATACATATATATACATACACACATATATATATATATATATATATATATATATATATATATATATATACATACATGTGTGTATATATATATATATATATATATATATATATATATATATATATATATATATATATATATAAGTGCAAAATGGAATTTGATATAGAATTATACCTTGGGAATATATAGTCACTAAATTCTTTAATGATAGATGCTTGTGGCTGGGCCAGGACTCGAACCCATGCCTCTAAGTCAAAACAATTCCAACAGTAAACTTTTTTCATGAACCTTCAGGAGAAACAAGTACCTAGGCTTGAAATCAACCCATCTCCGTAATAACGGGTCATTAATGAGTTTATAATACGTATCTATTTGTGATAATTAATTTTTACTAACACCCGCGACTTTCATATATATAATTATCAACTACTGTCAGTGAAACTATTTCTTTGAAATAACCACCCATGAAGAAAGTAGCTGATCAGGATGCTTATACATTTTGACCAGGATTGTGCTCCTTTTCATTACCAGTAAAATAAAGTTTGATAGTTTCATAAATTGTGCAGGGGTCAGGCAGGAGTATTAATCCGCGTGAGACTGATATTGAAGTCGGAGATAGACGTTTTGCATTAAAAATAACAATCTGCATATTTTCAAGTATAATACATATTTTTTACTGTAGTTAGTTACCACTTTTTTATTGATATTAGAAAGCATTTTTCAGAACGACCTATATCACAGTAACTCTCTCTCTCTCTCTCTCTCTCTCTCTCTCTCTCTCTCTCTCTCTCTCTCTCTCTCTCTCTCTCTCTCTCTCTCTCTCTCATGGAAAGCAACAATATCGGTTTATTTTCCTTGAAAATCTATAAAATTTCTGTTAAACTAAGTTGTGATTTATTATTATTATTATTATTATTATTATTATTATTATTATTATTATTATTATTATTATTATTATTATTATTGTTGTTGTCGTGAACGAAGTAAGTGACCTTATATGAAATGCCAAATTATTTTTGAAGATATCTTACCCAACCCGTACCCCAGTCATTCCCTAACCATAGATTTCGGTGCAGGGAGTGGGGTGGGGTGGGGTGGGGGGGGGGGGGGGGTTGGCGGCAGATGATATTTTCGGCGGCGGGGTCAATAAGTCGTACCAATAAATATATTCAAATAAAATTTTACGGGATTTTATATATAAAATTTATTTCTATATATATATATATATATATATATATATATATATATATATAATATACACACAAACACACACACACACACACACACATATATATATATATATATATATATATATATATATATATATATATATATATATATATATGAATGGGCATTAAACCAGTTGTTGTTTGCGGATGATACTGTTCTGGTTGCAGACTCGGAAGAGAAGCTTGGCCGATTAGTGACAGAGTTTGGAAGGGTACGTGAGAGAAGGAAGTTGAGAGTTAATGTGGGTAAGGGTAAGGTTATGAGATATACGAGAAGGGAAGGTGGTGCGAGGTTGAATGTCATATTGAAGGGAGAATTACTTGAAGTAGATCAGTTTAAGTACTTGGAGTCTGTTGTTGCAGCAAATGGTGGAGTGGAAGCCGATGTATGTCAGAGAGTGAATGAAAGGATGCAAAGTGTTGGGGGCAGTGAAGGGAGTGGTAAAGAATAGAGGGTTGGGCATAAATGTAAAGAGAGTTCTGTATGAGAAAGTGATTGTTCTAACTGTGATGTATGGATTGGAGTTGTGGGAAATGAAAGTGACGGAGAGACAGTGTCTGAGGAGTATGACTGGTGTATCTCGAGTAGATAGGGTTAGGAACGGAGTAGTGAGAGTGAGAACGGGTGTAAGAAATGAGTTAGCAGCTAGAGTTGATATGAATGTGTTGAGGTGGTTTGGCCATGTTGAGAGAATGGAAAATGGCTGTTTGCTTAAAAAGGTGATGAATGCAAGAGTTGTTGGGAGAAGTACAAGAGGAAGGCCAAGGTTTGGGTGGAGGGATAGAGTGAAGAAAACTCTGGGTGATAGGAAGATAGATGTGAGAGAGGCAAGAGAACGTGCTAGAAATAGGAATGAATGGCGAGCGATTGTGACGCACTTCTGGTAGGCGGTCCCCTGTGATGATCGCAGAGGTAGCAGCAGTAGGGGATTCAGCGTTATGAAGCTTCATCTGTGGTGCATAACAGGGGAAGGTGGGCTGCCATTTAACTTCTAATATTCTTCTTATGGTTTTGTTCTCAAATCTACTTAATCTGTTAGATATTGTTTCATTATCATGACTCATGTCCATACAGTAACACAGATCTCACTAAACTTATATATAGCCTGATTTTTATATGTATTTCAGGCGATTTGATTTCCAAATTTTACTCAACCTAACAATTTTCTGATTTTCTTTTTTTATTCTTACAACAAAGACCCTGTATTGAAGATCATAGTTCCTAAATATTCAAATTATTCCACCTCATTAATCCTTTCTCCTTCCAATGATATTTCATCTATCATTGCATATTCCATTCTCATTACCTCTGTCTTTCTTTTATTTATCTTGAGCCCAACCTCATGTGATATATTTTGCATTCTGGTAAGCAAGCTTCCAGGTCCTGTGGCGTTTTGTTAATAAGGACAGCGTCTTCAGCATACTCTAGGTCCACTAACTTCCTGTTACCAATCCAGTCCAATCCTTGTCCCCCATCCCCAACTGTTCTCTATATTACAAAATCCATGAGGAGGATAAACAACATAGGTAACAACACATTCCCTTGGAGTACCCCACTGATCATTGGAATTTCATTTGATAGAACTCCATTGACATTAACTTTGCACTCGCTATTCTCATGAACAGACTTGATCAAATTTACATATTGTAGAGGGACTCCATAATAACGTAGTACTCTGCACAAAATTGGGCGGTGCACACTATCAAAGGCTTTTTCGTAGTCCACAAATAAATGCCATGTATATATGTAAGTATATATATATATATATATATATATATATATATATATATACATATATATACATAATATGTATGTGCATATATACATATATTTTTTATGTATATAAATTTATATGTCTATGTACTGTTGCTATGTATGTATATGTATGTATACATGTATATATCTATTTATCTATACATATAAATTATATATATATATATATATATATATATATATATATGTTTTTAGGTTGGTAGACATATAGATAGATAGACAATGTGTTTTTGTTAATGTATGTGTGTAAGTAGACTATAGAAATAACCTTTTGATGGCATTTGTGGACTATGAAAATGCCTTTGATAGTTATGGAATTCTTCATAAATATGTAAATTTGATTAAGTCTGTTCATGAGCATAGCAAGTCCAAAGTTAATGTTAATGGAGTCTTATCAAATGAAATTCCAGCGGAGTACTCCAAGGGAATATGTTGTCACCTATGTTGTTTATTCTCCTCATGGATTTTGTAATGCGTAAAATAAGCAGAAATGGTGGAGAAGGATTGGAATGGATTGGTGATAAGAATTTAGCAGACCTAGAGTATGCTGATAATGCTGTCCTAGTTAGCAGAACACCACAGGATTTGCAATGCTTGCTTACCAGAATGTAGGAAAAATCACACGAAATTAGGTTGAAGATAAATAGAAGAAAGACAGAGATGATGAGAACGGAGTATGCAATGGAAGATGAAATATCATTGGAATGAGAAAGGATTAATGAGGTAGAATAATTCAAGTATTTAGGAACTATGATCTCCAATACAGGATCTTTAGAATTAGAATTTCGTGAAAGATTGAAAAAAGCAAATAAGATAATGGCTAGGTTAAGTAAAATTTGGAAATCAAATCGCGTGAAATTACATTTAAAAATCAGACTATATATCAGTTTAGTAGGATCGGTGTTAGTCTTTGGACATGAGTCATGGTGTGACAATAAAACAATCTCCAATAGATTTAGTAGATTTGAGTACAAAGCCCTTAGAAGGATATTGGGAGTTAAATGGCAGGACAGGATTAGAAATGAAACTATAAGAAAGATTACTCGAGTGCCATATTTGCTGAGATCATGATAATTGGTAGATGTAGATGGTTTGGGCATGCTCTTTGAACTCTCCAAGAGAGATTAATTCACCAAACGTTCAGCTGGCCTCCACAAGGCACTAGAAGAGTTAAAAGACCCAGGCCTACATGGCTGAGGACTATGAAGCACGAAGTAAGAGATGATGAATGGAGAAGTATTCAATTAAATATCAAGATAGATGACTGGCGAAATCTAACTGAGGCCGCTTGCGTTAATAGGCGTAGGAGGAGATGATGATGTGTATGGGCAGTTGGTTGGCCAGGCCACCAGCCACCCGCTAGGGGCTATTGGGTGCTTTAATTGGCCAGACAGTACTACATAGCATCCTTCTCTGTGGTTACTGCCCATTTTCCTTATATCGAATAGTCTGGCCTATTCTTTACATATTTTCCTCTGCCCTCATACACCTGACAAACATCTGAGATTTCCAAATAATTTTTCTTCGCTTAAGGGGTTAACTAATGCAATGTAATTGTTGAGTGGCTACTTTCCTCTTGGCAAGGGCAGAAGAGATTCTTACACTATGGTAATCAGCTCCTGTAGGAGAAGGACACTCCAAAATCTAACCATTGTTCTATAGTCTTGGAGAGTGCCATAGCCTCTGTACCATGGGCTTTTACTGTTTTGTGTTAGAGTTCTCTTGCTTTAGGGTACACTGGGGCACACTATTCTATCGTATTTCTCTTCCTCTATATTTTTAAATGTTTTTATCGTGTAGATATGAAAGATTTAAGTTAATATTGTTGTTGTTCTTAAAATATTTTATTTTAATTGTTAATTACTTCTCTTGTAGTTTCCTTCTTTCCTTTTCTTGCTGGGCGCTCTTCCCTGTTGGAGCCCTTGGGCTTATAGCATCCTGCTTTTCCAACTAGGGTTGTACCTTAGGAAGTAATAATAATAATAATAATAATAATAATAATAATAATAATAATAATATATAAACGCCTATGCATGAGAAAAGACAAACCATAGAAAATTATTATAATGAAGAAATATTAATAATCCAGGCTAGTTGTGAGATGGAGGTGTGAGATTTTCTTCACGGTTTCCCTGCTTTTCCCCATACCATTTATGCTGGATTTTTTCTTCTCTTTTCAAAATGTTTCTGCATTGGGTTGCTCTCTCTCTCTCTCTCTCTCTCTCTCTCTCTCTCTCTCTCTCTCTCTCTCTCTCTCTCTCTCTCTCTCTCTCTCTCTCTCTCTCTCTCTTTTTATACATATATGTGCATATATAATTATATATACAGTACATATATATATATATATATATATATATATATATATATATATATATACAGTATATATATATATATATATATATATATATATATATATATATATATATATATATTTCATATTTTGATGTGTGCTAATGATTACTACGCTTGCGCGATCTTACACACACGCACAGTATATATATACATATATATATATATATATATATATATATATATATATATAGTATGTATATATATACATATATATATATATATATATATATATTTATAGTATGTATATATATATTTGTGTATATATATATATATATATATATATATATATATATATATATATGTGTGTGTGTGTGTGTGTGTGTGTGTGTGTGTGTGTCTAGGCATCGCAGCATACGATGATTTCCACAGAAATTAGGTGGTGCCAGAGGATATCACCTAAAGGTCTTTTAGCAAGGCTTTATTTTTTTTGTTTTTTGGTGAGGCTGTTAACTGACGGCCAGTCGCCTGGATGTTCGAGGAGATATTCTTGACGTTTTCCTATCAACTGCTGACCAGACCCAGCGGTTTTCTGGCGTTGGTAATTTGTTTATGTGCAGATGTCGTTGAAGAAGCCTTGGAATGATGCGCTGTGTATATTTGTGTGCATGAGTGTATGACGACGAGATACGCATGCATGCGTGCATTTCCCCTCCTCGTTTGTGCTCCTCTTTCCCAACCGCTGTATATTCCATTGTAAGTTAATATGCATTTGATGACAGCGAAGCTGCAACGCTTCGGTACATATACTGTATATACAGGTTACAACTCTGGTTTGGGCAAACGCAAAGGCTGACGTTGATATGGAAATTTTATTACATTATAAAGTCACGCGTGAAAAATTTTAGATTCACTTTCGCCATTGATGGATGGCCATTTGATAAAAGCAATCGGATGATTGTGTGCACAGTAATTGGAAATTTCCCCGGCCTGCATACCAACGGGGACCGAACACTAAAGGACGTAAATATTACATGAAGGTGTGTTTACTGATCGTTTGAATTAACCCCCCCACCCCCCTCCTACTTTTTAAGTATCCTTTGAAAGTGGAGTAATTCTTTTTTATGTTCTGAACTTAGCCAAAACTCGGTAATGTTAAATGTCTTTGTGGTGTTTTGAGAGTAGTTAGTATTTAAATCTAATGAAGAGTTAAATATTCACCAGGAAATAATTAATACATATCTTATGGCAACCTGATATTGTTCTGAGGATAATGTTTTATGGTAGCCTTCTTATAGTTAGCTTCCAAGCCATTTGTGAAGTGTTTACCAAAACTATCAGATAATTGAGTTGCTACCAGCTAATGATCATAGTTGAATATGAATAGTTAGAATTCATGTGCTAAATTTTTTAAGAGTATCCATTTGTTTATAGGTATAACTTCAGGAATAAATATGTCACTAATTACTCTTTAGATATTAAGACATTAGTAGTTATTGTATGTCACACAATTCTGGGTCTGATTAGTTTCTCTAAATGGAACAATCTAAGCTTGGTTAATTGTTTACTTTCAGGACAATAGTTTCTACTTATAACTTTTCATGCTTTACGTCTGTCACTATAATAATGTCCGAGAATTTGAAAATTGAACAACCAAGATTTATTAAGATTATTGGATTTTCTAACCAGTTACTTGTCTTGAAACATCACATCAGGAGTCTAAATAAGTCTGCCTTCGAGGAGCTTCACATCCCAAAAAATACGTCTGGGTAACGCTATCACACACACACACACAAACACACACACACGCACACACTCACACACACACACACACACACACACACACACATATATATATATATATATATATATATATATATATATATATATATATATGAATCACATTTGTGTCTGCAAAAATCATGAAAGCTGATACGTGGTAATCATAAGATACGTATTGTTCCCACGGTAGGAAAGAGAAAAGACTTGATTGGAGTCGGTACTTTAGTCTTATTGGTGACATCAACGGACACACAATAAGAATAAATATACAAGACTACTGACAATGGGATCATTTAGATGCCAGTTTTTCAATAATTCTAGATAAGTCAGAGTTTAGAGTTGAAGGTAACATGGGAATGCTGGGAAACAGACCATGGCTTAGACTTAAACTGTGACTTTGATTACTAACAATTAAAGAGGATTCGAACATATTTCTATAGTTAAAGTCAGTAAAACACACACACAAAACACACACACACATGTATATATATATATATATATATATATATATATATATATATATATATATATATATATATATATACAGTATATATATACATACATACACATATATATGTGTGTGTGCGCGCGCGCGCGTTTGTAAACGCCTATTTGGCCTAAGGGAAGGGACGTGCCAGAAAGGAGGGGCTGTTGGCCATGCCTTTATTCATTTACCTATGGAGACGCTGATACTAATTGATAACTGAATGGACATTAGGCCACGAATATTACCCAGACTTTTCCTAAGGGCGCCGAGTTCAACCCATCCCCAACACACGTCCGTGTAGCCCGACTCTGTCAGACTTCCATTAGATACCTCTTGCCCTAAAATCATTGGTTTACATATTGCCACTCGCTATCCTCCAGGTATTAAATGTAACAAGTCTCCGAGCACTCGCTGTAATATTGCTTAATGTATTCGTTTGAATGACGGGTAATGAAACATTTGCTAATTCATGATCATTATTGAGAATGAGTTTTGATGCCTCGTCAAATACTGGTATGTTTAATAGCGTTTAATGTAATGCCGGGAAGTGTTCAGTTGTATGCATTGTGAATAATGTATGATGAATAATTTATGGCAAGAATTGGGAATCATGTATAAATGACTAATTTATGTGTATGATTTACCAATCGTGTGTTTCTTCCTAACGTTTGATATTGCATACGGTCGTTCAAGCTTAACTTCTGGTTCAAAAGAGGTAATAGCAAAAGCTCATAATTCATTTTATTTTTCTACGTAACTTTGCCTTATCTTACCACTTAAGCATAGAATGACGCCAATTTTATTTTGACGGCTCCATTATCAATTTTTATAGATTACATGTATCCTATTGTAGACTATATTTGGGTTTAAATCATACTGACTTATTTCTCGGAGGCCAAGTTTCCCTTAGAGTTTATTGACAGTTTACCACTCATTTTATGCATTCTTATACTAACAGTAAAAATAGCGATCTTGTACTAATCCTTGACTGAATCTGCAACAAAGAATTTAACATTTGGTGTGTAATATGAAGCTCTTCTGAGGTAAGGATACGTATCTAATAATAGATTGCAAAGAAAAACAAGTTTTTAAGGTTTACTCGCTTGTACTTTATTTTACGAGTTTCAGCTCTGTCTCAAATATAACATTATGGGAGAATTAAGGTAACCGAACTGTTGATTTAGGGCAAGACTTTGTGGCCTTATATTACGCTTTACGTCAGACGTTTCTTTTAGTGCAACCATTTTATTTTGCCTAATGACCTGATTACTACAGTTCCATTATGGCCATCATATTGAAAACTGGCACTTCTCTGCAGCCTTTCATCCACAATGACTCATCTGTTGCTGACTGGGGTTGGAGGTATCCAGCCTCACGCTTGTTCTGGTTCTTATAAATCTCCTTAAACAATTTGCGAAAGAAAAAGAAAAAGGAGATTGGAATATTTGGAGTTTGTCTTTTGTTAAGGCTTTTATGATAGACTTTTTTAATAAAGCTGTTTTTGTTCTATGCTTCTGTGTGTATTCTTGTGACAGTAGATTTATCTTTTGGTGTTATGAAAATGAGTAAAATCATAGCCTAAGTAAAGTAGCTTATTAATATTGAATGTATAAAAAATGTACATGTATACATTTAGCGCGTATTTGATAGCTTATCAGGTAAATTAATGATGTTCAGATATTTTGAAAACACCCATGCTTGTATTCTACTGTGCATAACATTTTATATTGCAAAATGAGAATTTTAAAAAATTCTTTTACTATTTACAATAAGGGAAGGTTTGTATGAGATCATTTTTGTGGAA
Source organism: Palaemon carinicauda (assembly GCF_036898095.1). Lineage (NCBI taxonomy): Eukaryota > Metazoa > Arthropoda > Malacostraca > Decapoda > Palaemonidae > Palaemon > Palaemon carinicauda. Next base: position 181,552,097 of record NC_090725.1, read on the forward strand.
GTCACACATCTTACAGTTCATAACAATGTCAGAATCTATGAACCTGTATAGTTGTTTTTGGAATGATTCTTGATTGAAATAGGTAGGGTCACCGTTATTAACAAGTACGTATATGCTATACATAACCTTAATCCTAACATATATGTGTATATATATATATATGCTTGTGTGTATATATATATATATGCTTGTGAGTATATATATATATATATATATATATATATATATATATATATATATATATATATACTGTATATGCGTGTGTATATATGTGTATGTATATATATATATATATATATATATATATATATATATATATATAGAGAGAGAGAGAGAGAGAGAGAGAGAGGAGAGAGAGAGAGAGAGAGAGAGAGAGAGAGAGAGAGAGAGAGAGAGAGAGAATTGCAGCAGCTTAATTTTTCATGGTGAGTTCTGATATATCAAATTTATTCTTCAATAATTTGTATATTATATATATATATATTATATATATATATATATATATATATATATATATATATATATATATATATATATATATATATATATATATATATATATATCAGAAACAAACGAAAAAATGGAAGAATATGATTCAATCAGCATTTATTCAGAGCAAGTGTTACTTATAAAAGCAAAATGCAGTTTACGGTTTTAGTAAAATAGATGCTGCTTTGATAGCATAAAAGAGAAATTTATAGACATGATTTTATGTATACTATATAAACAAATAAACCTTTTTTTTTATTAACCTTTGCTCTTAAGTTTATATTTTGGCTTCATTTTATTTTTCTAAAGAGAGAGGGGGTGGGGGGTTGTAGTTTTAGAATCATCATAGAAATCAGTGCAACAGAAAGTCGAAATCGCACTTCACTATTCGCGAAGACTCTGCAAGTGACTTTTCTCTGACATCCAAAGTTTTTCATTAGGAAGACTGCTCTCTCTGCAGGAGCATTGGACAAAAGGAGATCAGGCAAATTTCAACAAGCTTTGAACAGGTTTTATTAAAAATGCTAGAGAAAGTCTTTAGCTATTTCTTATCCACTTTTGTTTCATTGTCTTTCCATTCTTGCATCTCTTCATTTGTCAAACACTTTGATGGTCATTGAGCTTGAGACCAGGATACTGTTCAATTTGAAAAAGAGATCCATTCAAAATTGTTAACGCCTTCAAACGGTCGAGTCCACTGAATCAAGTATTCGATGCAAGTTCCGTAATATGCATGATTCACCTACGTTTTTGAAATACCCAACATCATTCCCTTTCCTTCAAAATCTGGACGCATCATATTTATTATGACTGGGATGACTAGTTCATTTTTCCTTTTTGCTAGCTTCATATTCAAATCTCCTAAAATACAAGAAACTTCGATCATAGAAACTTTTGGGGACATGCAATCATGGAATACTACTGTATACTTTGGCTGTGTAGAAAAAAACGTCATGCTTCAGCTAATGGATCCTCAGAGAACTGGTTAAGAAGTCTGGAACATTTTTCCTGTCACAAAGATATGCTTTCAGAGGTTTGAATAACTCCAGAATCCTCGCAATAGCTGGCTTAGTGTACATCAGCATTTTCACAAATTTCTTTCAGTTGCTCTACTCTAATAGTATAAATGTAGTAAAAAGAAAATGTTTTCACTCTTATTACTTCTACATCTACAGGTAGACAGTTCGATGCAGCTTTCACACAACCATTCAGTATATAATCGGGTTAATTATCACAGATTGATTTTATTTTTAGATTTTATTACATCTGGCCCGAATGTTTTTTTTTTTTTTTTGCCTCCCCTTGATAATCCCGACAACTGCAATTTGTGTTGTTAGCGCACGACAATGCCAATAATTTAGAAAACAGATTATTTATTAGAACTGAGTTTCGTTTATATAGTCTGAATTTATGTCACTAGTTTCTCCGCCTAGATTTTTAACATCAAAATTTGAGCCTTGACACTATGTTGGGCAAAGTGTTTTTAACCAATACCGGACCTAATTTATTATTTTCTTGATTAGGGCAGTCACATTATAAAGTCACACAGTTTATCCGAGAGAAGAGGCGTCAGGCAGGAAAACATTCAAAATTGTCTCCGTTTTGGTGCGAGCGCATATGAAAAATGTCAAAATACTTTTTAATAAGTTTGGAATGGAATGGAACGTTGTGTTGCATTGCGTGACAAGCCAAACCTGTTTCTACTGCTGCCAAATTCTTTTCTTTTTCTCCAAATCCTTCCTTCTACAGTAATGTGGTCATTGACTTGCTTAAAGAGGTGGACGTATCAGAATGCTTATGCCAATCTGTGTTTAAACGACATTCCGTATCTTATTTTACATCATTTATTAATAAAAAATAAGACATGTAAATAATGAGACATGTTATTTAGACACTTGATATTTTCGCTTTTTGTTTCTATGAAAGGTTATTCACTTTCTCGTCATTTATTGAAACTACACTTCCTTTTCGAAGCCTTGATATTGGACTTTTTTCTCAGTACTTCATTGTTAATCGACTTCACGTAAATTTATTGCTATTAGCACGACTTACTCATACATGGACGAGTCCAAGAGAGGTTACTGGCTGTATCATACGTATATAAATGGTGTGGTTTCTAATTTTCTTTGATTTAGTTAAGGTGATTGGAATAAAATTCTCACATTCTACTGGTAGCAATGCTGCTGCAAGATGCTTAGAGGTTTCGAGGAAAAATATTATTACTCCCGTCTTTGAACAATCAGCAATATATTACGGTTTGCAAATTCCGTAAAGGGGAATATTAGTCCCCCCAAAGGTAGAGATTCTTGAGCCCCACATATTCGAAATGGGGGACGGGGGACGTCTGGTCACCCTATTATAATACCCATAAGTAGAGGATTGCCAAAGGAGAGAGAGAGAGAGAGAGAGAGAGAGAGAGAGAGAGAGAGAGAGAGAGAGAGAGAGAGAGAGAGAGAGAGAGAGAAAAAACTTCCCCCTAAGCGCAGGTATAGCGGAGGAAATAAGGGCCCCAGGCCAGGTAAATCACGGCTTGTAAACTTATTGGAGGATTAGTGGGGAAAAGGGGAAAGCAGTGGTATGGACGGTAAGGTCGAAAATTGTCACTTTGTCATAAGAGTTTTCTCCCTAGGAATCTGCTGTTTATGGCAATCGCCCGTCTCTTATATGTCGTCCTTATTTCCTTGGTGGGGTTTCACATCATTTTGTTGCAAAATGATCCGCAATATCAGTTTCTTGTATTTTTTTTTTTCTTCACGTATTGTAAGGTAATGGTTTACTAGTATGTTAGGATCTTTCTGATTTATGATGTGCTGATACATTCGGGCTGTAGCTTTTTTACCGTTATATATTCATGTAAATATTTACCTTTATATTCGTATATCTATCTGCTAAGGCTTCTTTGCATAATTCACCTATAAATTGCAGACCACTGGATTCCCAACATCTCATTTGCATCACCCACCTGGATTGAGCTGCACCCCATTTATCCTGAAATGTTCATGGCATAATTACCGTGAAAGAATCATTTGCTCATTTTCCACCGATGATGTCGCTGATGATGATAGTGAAGAGTGGAAGAGCAAGGGAAGAGAACAGACGCGGAAGAGGAGGAGGAGAAGGAGGACGCTCGTAATCAATCATAACCGCAGTTTCATTAAATTATTTCCTCACTTCCTTTTCGCCACCCAGTCTCTCTCTCTCTCTCTCTCTCTCTCTCTCTCTCTCTCTCTCTCTCTCTCTCTCTCTCTCTCTCTCGCTTAGCCTTTGCTTGAGGATATCGACATGTTTAAGAGTTTTTGCTCTTCAAAGTGGGATGGTTTGGGTAGAAGTAAGTTCGATTTTCAGTAAATGTTGTGTTATGAGAGAGAGAGAGAGAGAGAGAGAGAGAGAGAGAGAGAGAGAGAGAGAGAGAGAGAGAGAGAATAGGTCTCCGTATTATAAGCATGGTCTTACTAGTGATGTAAAAAGCTATAATACAATTTCTTTGTTTCTGTATTTGAATTGTCTCTTATGTAACCTATTAGTTTCTGTGCTTTCTTTTCAACTTTTATGCTCTGTTTGGTGAATTTAAAATCTTTGCTAATAATAATAACGAGATTTTCTTAATGCTCCCCACTTTCTATTTTATTACCCATCAGTGAGTAATCTGTTTTTGGGTTAATATAAACTGATGTGCAGGACTTTACATTTCCACAGTTGAAAGGCATTTGTCATTTTCTGGACCATTCTCCTAGCTTCATTAGATCCTCTCTTAAGTCATCTACGTGTTCTGAGTTCACGGCATTCACGCCTAGTTTAGTATCGTGGGGAAATTTGGCTATTCTACTAATTAATCCTAAATCTATGTCGTTTATGTAAATCAGAAATAGCAATGGGCCCAGGACTGATCCTTGCGGTACTCCGCTTGTAACAGCTGCCCACTCTGAATCTTTTCCATTAATTACAACTCTCTGTTTTCTGTTTGTCAGGCAATTTTCGATCCATTCAGCCGACTCATGTTTTAAATTTAACCAACAATTTTTTATGAGGGACTTTGTCGAGAGCCTTCCGAAAGTTTAGGTTTATGATGCCTTTTGCCTTTCTTTTGTCATTTATGCTAAATATGATGTGGAAAAATTCCAACAGATTTATCACACAGGATCTCTTTTGTCAAAAACCATGTAGGCTGTATTTCAAATGATTGTTTTTCTGTACTAAACATGTTATATTATTGAATCTACTATAATTGATTTAAAATTTTTGCAAGGCACTGAAGTTAGACACAGTAATTGTCAAGTTCTTTTGGTCCCTTGTTGCGATGCCTTTCTTTCGTTGGCTGTCCTTCGGAACATTTTGTAAAAGTGTGGGCTTAGCTCTACTTCTAGTTCTATAATCTCTCTTGGGTAAATATCATCTCGACCTGGTGCCTTAGACTTACTGAGTCCATTTATTTTCTTTTTGACAACTTCAGTTGTAAAGGTGAATCTGTATAATGGTTTTGGCCCTCCATATTTAATGGCTGGCTCAGGGAGGGTCGTTGATTCTTTCCTAGTGAATACGGTTGTGAAATAGGCATTTATCAAATAGGATTTTTCCAAATCATTTGTTATAAGATTACCCTTTAAGTTTCTTTTTGAGCTAAGGTTTTTATTTGGTTTTCTACTGTTACCAATGCAGAAAATTCTTTTGGGTTCTCTTTACTAGCTGAAGCCACTCTCTTTTCTTTATTGATCTTGTCATTTTTAACTAGTTTATCTATATTTCTGTTTAAGTTTTTGTGTTCGGAAATTTCATGAATATAGGCTGTGGATCCATTGATTATGTTTCTTGTCTCTGATTCTTATTACATTGGCTATTTCTCTGTTGAATCACTTAGATTGTGGCGTTCCATTTGGTAAATTTATTTTTTATGCGGTATACATTTAGCCCCTTTTTGTATTTTTTCTACAAGGGAGTCTCATTGTGTATCTATGTTATCTGTTTCAACGTATCCTAAATAGTTGGTGTATTCTTTCAGTTGTATCCAGCTACTTTGTAGTCTAGTTTGTTGTAATTTTCTTTTCTTTTAGATGAGGAATATTAACCTGCAACCTAATTATTCTATCGTCACTTTTGCCAACATTTTCGCCTACTGAGACATTGAATACTAAATGTTCTTCTATTGTTAGCACAATATCTTGTATGAAGTTTTCCTTGGTTGGTTTATCGACCACTGATGGAGGAATTCATTGTCAACAATTTCTAGTAGCCTGTGTCCCATTGTGTATGATGTAGAATTCATAGTGTCTCAGTTTACTGCTTCACTGAAGTCTGTCATTAGGACAGCTAGCGTATTGTTCACTTCTTGTCCAAGTTGTCTATATAGCTATTCGTCCTGTTGTTGGGATTCATGTGGTAGCCTGTATATTACTAGTATGGACATGTTTTTGCCTATGGTGTTAATATTTGCAATAATTTAACTTCTCTTTGGTTAGATGATTTATACCATCGAGCTTTATCCCTCCCCCTTTTTTGGTAAGGCGATCCTTTTTGAAAAGTTTATAATCTTGGTTATTTGAGAGAGAGAGAGAGAGAGAGAGAGAGAGAGAGAGAGAGAGAGAGAACTTTATAACTATCCCATTATAAAGTGGTTATTCAGAGAGAGAGAGAGAGAGAGAGAGAGAGAGAGAGAGAGAGAGAGAGAGAGAGAGAGAGAGAAATAAGTATGAAGAAAGGACTTATGGGTTACATTTTTGAGAAATTGTGTGAATAAGAATCCAAATCAGGAAAAAAGTATTTGGCCTTCTGAAAATAATGATAAAGGTTTACGAGTACAATAACTACAATTAAAGTCACCAACCTTTGCTACTGCTACGTAACGACCATCAATTTAAGCTTATTGGATGGCGATTACTCCGCTAAGTTGATCAGTTTACACCTCCTTTCAGTTTTATTAATATTATCAATTGTTATTTCACTATAGTGAAATAAAACTGGTAATGATCATCTAATGGAAACTTATTGTCAAAGGGAATAACACACACACACACACACACACACATATATATATATATATATATATATATATATATATATATGTATATAAATTTATATATATATATATTATATATATATATATATATATATATATATATATATATATATATATATATATATATATATATATACACATTGCAGGAAATTTCTATACAGTGCTATGTAATAAAGATTTAAGAAATAGGCCTAACTGCAATAGAAGCAATGAAACACATGAGCCGGTACCAAACGTGATAGTAAAGAAAGCATTTAAAGGCATGAAAAGGCAAAGCAGCAGGAGGAGATAGCCTAACAATTGATTTATTAATAGATGGAGGAGATTTCATAGTAGTAAAACTCGCTGAACTTTACACAAAATGTCTGCAAACATGCTCTGAGTCTCTACCTACAGCTTGAAAAAATTTTATCATTATACTAATTCACAAAATGAGAGACACAAATGGCCTAAAAAAAATTACCACCCAATAACTTTACTCTCCGTTGTATATAAAATATTTACAAAAATCATATTAGGCCGATTAGAAAGACAGCTACACATCAATTACTCGTGAGAGCAGGCAGGCCATAGAAATGGGTATTCAACAACTGACTATATCCAAGTAATTAATCAGCTAATGGAAAAACCGCTAAGTGAGGCATTTATAGACTATGAGAAAGCTTTTGATTAGGTCAAAACCTCAGCAGTAATGAAAGCCCTTCAAAAACTAGCAATAGAAGAATATTATGTTAGAAAACTTAAAGACATATATATATATATATATATATATATATATATATATATATATATATATATATTTATGGGTGTGTGTGTGTGTTACAGTATATATATATATATATATATATATATATATATATATATGCATATGTATATATATGTATAAATATACATATATATATATGTATATATTTACATACATATATATATATATATATATATATATATATATATATATATATATATATATATATATATATATATATATATATATATATATACACACACAGGGAGTACAACCATTCTAAGCTACATAAAGATAGTGAGAAAATTCCGATGGAGAAAGCATGCTTAGTAAAAGTTTTTAAGAATTTAGCTTAGGAAAATGTTTGAATTAATATTGATAGGCAATACCTTAACAACTCAAGATTTGAAAATGACATAGTTGTGTTTAGCGAATCATGGAAGGAATTACAGAAGATGATAGAAGATTTGAATAGAAAAAGCACTAATGTAGGACTGAAAATTAATATAGATAAAACTAAGATAATTTTCAATGCAAGAAAGTTAAATGGGTGGAGATGCTACAGGTCACTTTTCCTATAGTAATCCACGAAGCCACTTAGACAGCGGACACACCTGCCGTGTTGGGCAGAAAGGACCTAATCCTTCCCAGCTTCATGACTATCATAGCTCTGTCCTTAAAAATAATGACTTAATCATCTTTTCATGATAATTGAATTATAATTCTAACTTAACAAAGACACATCTTTATGAAAATGTTTTATCAATACAACGTACAGGTAAGAAATTACAAATTTATTCAAGGAATGAAGACATGATAGAAATTGTCAACTATGGCAAGGGAGTACACCCATCAAAGAAAACTCAACTACTGACTACTGAAATGAATTTGTCAACTCCCGATGCATTAAAACAGAGATGTTCAGAAGCTTATCCAACGAAAAGCTACAAATAAGCATATATATATATATATATATATATATATATATATATATATATATATATGTATGTATATATATGTATATATATATACATATGGATATGTATATATATATATATATATATATATATTATATATATATATATATATATATATATATATATATATATATATCCTTTTATGCTTATTTGGAGAAAAATTTTCACGCCATGTCGATCGAACCCATTTTTTACTAAGATCCTCATAAAAAATAATTTAACTTGCATAATGTGTGTGTGTTTGGGTGTGCACTCTCTTACAAAGCTAAGATTTGAATGTATGATACCCCTTTATAAGACTATTTCATCGTTGCTACTGCAACTTTTTACAAAATATAATAAGAGTGTATAACAGATGAAAGCACAAATCTAAATTCTACTATATTATACAATTATGATACTGAACTTGATACACCAAGATACAGAGGCACTGTGTTCTAAGTGAATGAGGGAGATAAACATATCACTTGCGTAAATTATTAAATAAAATCGTTTACTTCTTATTTTCTAGTACAATATACACATTGTAACCCATGTCTTCATAATGAATATAAAAAAAGATGAAAAGTGAATTTTTATAAAAGGTTTGTCTAATTAGTGTGATGGTTTTGTGATGGTTTTTTGCCTCCATGGTTTAAAAAAAAATGTGCAATAGCCTACAGAATACACACAGATGAAATGTAACTAATGTATTCAAGGTTTTGCTTAGTCCTTGCGTGCATCCATATGCAAAACACGAACTAGGCATCCTTTAAGCGCTAAAACTAGAGCTTATGTCCTTCGGAAACGATTATTCTATCTGAACTAAGCTACCAGTGACATTTCCTCTTTATTAAACATCGTGAGCTACCGTGCTTTGGTAGGTCACGATGCAGGAGAGTGAGCTTTTTGCCCTGCACGCGAGTTGGCTTCACAAATTCGAGAATAGGGAACCTCCAGGTATTAGACCTCCTTGGTTCAATGAAAATGCAGAGAAACAACAAATAAAAGTTATGGACTAGCCTTTAGAGATTATTGATAGATATGCCTCCTGAGGATAGACAGTAAGTGTTTCCCCAGGATACGAGACTGATATTAAAAGAAGGATATGCGTGGGATAGTGAGCATTTGCTAAGTAAAATGAGATTATGAAAAGTAAATACCACTTTCTCTAAAATGAGAAGTATTTAATGAGATGGTCCTACCAGTATTAACATATGCATCAGAAACTTGGAGAATTACTAAACCCTTAGTGGACCTCTAAGAGACAAAAAAAAAAAAAAAAAGAGGAACATGGATACGAGAGCAAACTAAAGTGGAGGATAGTCTAACATGTAAGAAAAAGAAATGGACATGGGCAGGACATATAGTGAGAAGGAGAAACAATACAGGTACGGTACATTAGGAGTAACAGAATGGGTCTCTAGAGATTGTAAAAGAAGCAGGTGAAGAAGAGATGACCATGGATTCACGAACTAAGAAAATTTGCGGGTATGGACTGACTCATAAAGACCATAAATAGACGGAAATGGAAGGACATATCGGAGGCCTTTGTTCTGCATTGGATTAGTAACGGCTGATAGATATATATATCATCATCATCATCCTCATCTCCTCCTACGCTTATTGATGCAAAGGGCCTTGGTTAGATCTCGCCAGTCGTCTCTGTCTTAACCTTTTAATTCAATACTTCTCCATTCATCATCTCCTACTTCGAGCTTCATAGTCCTTAGCCATGTAGGCCTGGGTCTTCCAATTCTTCTATTGTCTTGTGGAGCCCAGCTGAACGTTTGGTGAACTAATCTGTCTTGGGGAGTGCGAAGAGCATGCCCGAACCATCTCCCTCTACCCCTCATCATGATCTCATACACATATGGCACTCGAGTAATCTCTCTTATAGTTGCATTTCTAAACCTGTCCTACCATTTACCTCCGAATATCCTTCTGAGGGCTTTATTCTCATATCTACTAAATCTATTGGATATTGTTTCATTGTCATACCATGACTCATGTCCATAGAGTAATACCGATCTCACTAAATTGATATATAGTCTGATTTTTATATGCAATTTTAGGCAATTTGATTTCTAAATTTTACTTAACCTCGTCATTGTCTTATTTGCTGTTTTCAATCTTTCACGGAACTCATATTGAAGACCCTGTATTGGAGATCATAGTTCCTAAATACTTAGATGATTCTACATCATTAATCCTTTCTGCTTCCAATGATATTTCATCTTCCATTGCATACTCCGTTCTCATCATCTCTGTCTTTCTTCTATCTATCTTCAGCCCAACCTCGTGTGATATGTCATACATTCTAGTAAGTAAGCATTGCAAATCCTGTGGTGTTCTGTTAACAAGGACAGCATCATCAGGATACTCTAGGTCTGCTAAATTCCTATCACCAATCAAGTCCAATCCTTTTCTACCATCTCTGCCAGTTCTACACATTACAAAGTCCATGAGGAGGATAAACAACGTAGGTGACAACACATTCATTTGGAGTACTCCGCGGTTCACTGGAAACTCACTTAATAAGGCTCCATCAATATTAACTTTGCACTTGCTGTGCTCATGAACCGACTTGATGAAATTTACATATTTAAGAGGAATTACATAACAATGCAGGACTCTCCACACTATCAAAGGCTTTTTCACAGTCCACAAATACCATCAAAAGGGTATTTCTATATTCTACGCATTGTTGCACAACATGTCTCAAAATGAAAATTTGGTCAGTGCAACTTTTACCTTTTTAAAATCCTGCTTGTTCATCTCTCAGCTTTTCATCAATCTTTCTCTCCAGTCTCTTATGAATGAGCATACTATATATTTTCATAACAACTGACGTAAGTGTTATGCCTCTGTAATTACTGCAATCAGTCAGGTCTCCTTTTTCAGCTATTATCACCAACACTCCTAACTCCCATTCATCAGGATTTGCCTCTTCATGCCACATTCTACAAGATAATCTTGTAAGGAGTCTGGAAGTCCCTTCATTTTCAGCCTGTATCATCTCAGCAGTTATTCCATCGTATCCAGGGCTTTCCATCTCTTTAGTTTTTAAGGATAGCTTCGACTTCAGACACACTGAATTCATTCATGGGCACATCAAGGTCTTTATCAGCTTCAGGTATATCAATCAAATTATTCCCTTCCTATGTCCTATTAATAACCTCACTAAAGTGTTCCATCCAACGTTGTCTTTCTTCATCTTCTGTTGGCATAAAAGAGCCATCTCTCTTTTTGATGGGTATATGCTTCTTCTTCTTTGTCCCAGTCGAAATTTCATTAATAATTCTATGAGCAATCCTTAAACCATAGCCACTTCCTGAATTCATAGCTTTGTCGGCCTCATGTGCTTTACTATCTAAATACTCTCTCCAGTCATTCCTGGCTTTTCGTCTGACCTCGCTGTCAATACTGGAATATTTAGTATGCTCTACCTTGTAGTTTTCATTACTTCCTCGAAAACTTTCAACAATCAATTTCTGTCTTTGTCTCCTTTTTATAGTATCCCAAGTATCATTCGATATCCATGGCTTTTTCCTTGTAAATGTATGTTTCAAGACTTAACTACTTACTGACTGATATATGCTCTTGATATCACACCATTCTTCATTAATTGTCTGTTCTTCGTCTCTTAAAGTTTCTAAGACTGCAAATCGATTCCAGCATTCAATTGCAAATGTTTCTCTGTGTTCTTCCTCTAAAAGCTTAGTTTTATCAAACCTAGGTATTCTATCTATATTTCTGTTGGGTGCTTTTAGTTTTAATTTCAGTGTGGCAATGAGGAGCTGCTGATCACTACCAATATCTGCACCTCTATAGCTTCTTAATTTTCTCAGAGTTCTCCTTCTCCCTTTATTAATGGCAATGTGATTTATCTTATTTTTTTAATTGCCACATGGTGAAGTCCATGTGTACTTGTGGATATTTTTATGTTGGAACAGAGTACTTCCAATGACAAGATTGTTTGCTGAACAGAAGCTTATGAAATGTGCTCCATTTTCATTTGCAACTTCGCCAAGACCCTCGACACCCATCACATTCTCTATCCCTTGATTATTTCTTCCAACTTTAGCACTGAAGTCGCCAATCACAATTTTCTTATCTCTCTCAGGGATCTCATCTATTATCCTCTGCAGTTCTTCATAGTATTCATCTTTCTTTTCTTCAGGGGAATCATTTGTTGGGGCATAGCAAACTATAATACTCATATTACACTGCTTTGATTTGAACTTTGCTAGTAACAATCTACTATTTACAGGTTTCCACTCAGTTAATGCCTTTTCTGCTCTTGGTGTCATCATCATTCCTACCCCTTCTCTTCCAGCTCCATCTGATCTTCCTGAGTAAATATATGTATTCCCTTGGTCTAAAGTTTCCTTACCAATCCCCTTACAACATGTTTCACTTAGGGCCAAGATATCCAAACTATATTTCATAAATTCACTCTCCACTTATTGTAGCTTCCCATTCTGATTCATGGTTCTAACATTCCAATTACCTATTTTCAATTTTTCTTTTGTATTTATAAACCGGGAGATTCTTAGCACCCCGCTTTCCCCGGGACTGGGGGTCATTCTTTCATATTCTTTATCCATGACTGATAAAATCCATAGAGGATTCAATGGCTAGATATATCAAAGGATAGCCAGTTCCTTGTGATGTGCAGTGCTTATCTAACCAAGGCAAGTGACCCTTGCCGGTCCATACTAATTCTAGTAAGATCAACCACCAGGCATCAGGAGTAAAAGCCAAACAGACAATTTGTCCATCGCCTAAACCCCATCCGTCAACCTGCTGACTGTGACTTCATCGAGATATAGGAGAGCATTTCCTCCACACCCAAAGCTCTTATTACTCCACCAAGTTGCTCATCCGCTTTTACGAGTATAAATATATCCTTCCTGTCATGCTCATGGGAGAGGGAGTAGTCATAGCCTGGTGAGAGGGGTACCCTTGAGGTAGTACATTCGGAACCCAGACCATCAAAAATTGCCGAACCATTGTGATTACAATAATAATGATAATGATATATAATAATAATTATAATAGTAATAATAATAATAACAATTATTATTATTATTATTATTATTATTATTATTATTATTATTATTATTATTACCAGAAGTTTAGATTTAAATGCAGCATTTTGGAACATAAAGTTAAAATTAAACTAAATAAAAACGCAAAATAATGATGTATTGATATAAAGAAAACAGCAAACTATGAATAAGTCAGACCAGGCGGACATGATTCTTTTTATAGTTTATATATGACATATTTATTTTTGACGTTGTTAATAGTTTATATATGACATATCTGTTTTGACGTTGTTACTTTTTTAAGAATGATTTATTGTTAATTTGTTCTCTTCATTTATTTATTTCCTTATTTTATTTCCTCACTGGGCTATTTTTCCCTATTGGAGCCCCTGGGCTTATAGCATCTTGCTTTTCCAATTAGGGTTGTAGCTTGGATAGTAATAATAATAATAATCGCTATATATTAACAATAAAGAAATCAGAAGATTTCCACTAGGCATATGACTCTCTCGAACCAGATGCACATGCTGACTTTGAATAATCAACATCATCTTTTTCTGGGCAAATTTTACGCTTTTGACTTACATAGTCACTGTTTCTAACACGTTATGCACATTTCAGCGTAATCACAGCATTCAGGTGGGAATGCGTAAGCGAAAAGACAAAGGAATGAACACAGTATACTTTAGCGATAAACGTGACATGCTTGTTTACAATAAGCGTAGGTATAAAGATAAGCGATTTCTGCCTCAGAAAATAACTTAATAATAATAATAATAATAATAATAATAATAATAATAATAATAATAATAATAATAATAATAATAACTGGAAACATCAAACGGAAGAATTGGATATAATCTATGAGCCTTTATAACACCTCCATCAAACTGTGACCCCTCCTGCAAACCCCCCCCCCCCCCCCCCATTTAGTACGCCACTGTGCGCATACTTATGCTGCTGTTATTTCAGCAATGATATCAAAATGTGACAAACAGGCCTTTAATCTATCTAGATGGCTCATTAGGGAAATTCATAATAAGGATTCAAGATACCCTATTATGTTTCATTTTCATAATATTATAAATTATTATCTGGGAATAGAAAAATAGATGTCAAGGTCTATGATCATGTAATTCCATCAAAATATAAGAAATCGGTGTGTAGGCTTAATCTCTCAATTTTATTAGGATTTCATATGTTGTCCAATTATGGATAATTTCCCCACTACGGAACTGATAGCCTAGGCCTTTGCTTCATTTTAAATGTAGGCCTATCCATATTAAAAAGAAAAAAACAATGAACGTTTATTTAGGAGCGCTGATGTTGAAAATAAAAGATTATGCATAGCCAGAGTGATCCAAGTTGTTCTTAATAATAATATAATAACCGAATACATCCATCTTTTATCGGAGATAACTGTATAAGCAATATCACTAGGAAAGAAAAACTGCCATTATCTTGCTAGGAGGGAACAGCACTTAACCTGAATCATTTCCAACCTGATAATCATGTGGATTACTAACTCGCGCATAGGTGTGACGTCATCCCTCTTTCAAGAGTTAACCGATCACACGATTTGGAGTTCGAATGAAGTGGGCGCGGCTTCCGCTGCAAAATTGCATAAGGTGACTGATATCACTCGTGGTCTTGGTCGGTCTTATGCTGAAAACCATTCCACTGGCATTTGAGAGGTGGTCTTATAAGTCTGGTAACTGCATTTGTAAGCGGAGAGGAGTAACACCAATTCAAGGATAATTATTTAGTGGTTGAATTAATGGAGTATTTTCCTTTGCTTGCTCAATACAAATTTCTCAACACGAAAGTTTATTGTCTTAATTTATTTTAACACCATTAATGCAGTTAAATGCAATAGAAATCACATCTTTAATCATTTAGATAGAAAGTTATTAGATGCACTTTTATCTATATATTTAAAATCAATCAAACACTCGATTTATTAATGATCAAGCTAGAAATAATCCCCTGTAACTGAATTTCATATATGCTGTTAGTAGTATAAACAGGCCTGGTCAAATGTTTTTCAAGATTGATCGAATTTATGAAATTTCCTCAAATTTACATATTGTGTACCAAAAGTCATGGGTTTTTAAAAATCATGTTGTTATGTTTGGTTCAATGGTCTTTGGCTATAACCTGCCTCTCTACCAAATAAATTTTAAATGAGGCTATATAATTTTAGAAGCATTTAATCTTGCAACGTTCAAGACTTCGTACTCTCTCTCTCTCTCTCTCTCTCTCTCTCTCTCTCTCTCTCTCTCTCTCTCTCTCTCTCTCTCTCTCTCTCTCTCTCACTGATTCATGTGTCGTTGATTTGACTGACCTCGGAAATGTAATATTTCATTTATTATTAGTGAGACTGGATTTTGACTGATATACTGTATCCTCCATACAGTTTAACCCTTCGGTTTTGTGTCTTTCGCATGTGCCGCTCGTCCATTAGCTTTACTTTACTTTATATTCTAATGTAGCGAGACAACGAAGAGTTTTATAATTCCAAAAGACCAAAGATAGAAAAGAATTCATGATCGCAGTACGACATTTTCATATAGATTTATAAACTGCATTATTAGTTACCAGTGTGCTTGCATTGGCTTAAGCAGTGATTTAGTTAGTCCTGTCTGATAATTAATGTTTGTTTGAGGGTGTACATGTTCTTCCGCTCGCCATGGGCTGTGCGAATAATTGTTTACAGTTGGGTTGAGGTCAAACTTGTGTTTAACTTTTATCATAGATTTTGAAGTCAATGGGACAGACACTGTACCCTTATAAGATTAGTGTTCAGAGTATAGCGATGACCATACTCAAAAGGTAGAAGAGGAATTTAATCATAGCCATATCTTCTCAAGTATACGGGAAATATATTTGGCACACTAGATTCATTGATGTTGGTTAATGTTGTAATATACTTCGAGATCAAAATTCGGATAAGAATCAAGCCCTCACTATGACCGTTAAACTGTAACATATAGAGATTTCATATTTTCTGCACGTAATCCACCAAGAAAGATAATTTGTAAACTTGGAAAATTAAAGTTCATATATGCCGTACATAATCC
>NC_090725.1:181573430-181580930 GCF_036898095.1 Palaemon carinicauda
AGTGTGCTGCCTTTGTAAATAATGCAATCAGTCAGATCTCCTTTTTTGCTATTTTCACCAACACTACAGTATTAACTCACATTCATCGGGGTTTGCCTCTTCATGCCACAATCTACAAAATAATCTTGTAAGTATTCTGGGAGGCACTTGATTTTCGGCTAAAATCATCTTATTATTATTATTATTATTATTATTATTATTATTATTATTATTATTATTATTATTACTTGCTAAGCTACAACCCTATTTGGAAAAACAGTATGCTATAAGCCCAGGAGCCCCAACAGTGAAAATAGCCCAGTGAGGAAAGGAAATAAGAAAAAATAAAATATTTTAAGGAGAGTAACAACATTAAAATAAATATCTCCTATATAAACTATAAAATCTTTAACAAAACAAGAGGAAGATAAATAAGATAGAATAGTGTGCCCGAGTGTACCCTCAAGCAAGAGAACTCTAACCCAAGACAGCGGAAGACCATGGTACAGAGGCTGTGGCACTACCTAAGACTAGAGAACAATGGTTTGATTTTGGAGTGTCCTTTTCCTTGAAGACCTTCTTACTGTATCTAAAGAGTCTCTTCTACCCTTACCTAGAGGAAAGTGGCCGCTGAACAATCATAGTGCACTAACATCTTGGGTGAAGAAGAATGGTTTGGTAATCTCAGTGTTGTCATGTCTATGAGGACAGAGGAGAATATGTAAAGAAAAGGCCAGACTATTCGGCGTGTGTTTGAAAAGGGAAAGTAAACTGTAACCAGAGATAAGGATACAATGTAGTACTGTCTGGCCAGGCAAAAGACCCCATAACTCTCTAGTGGTAGTATCTCAGTAGTTATTCCATCGTATCCAGGAGCTTTTCATCTCTTGAGTTTTCTAATAATAGCTTCGACTTTAAACACACTGAATTCATTCATGGGCATATATATATATATATATATATATATATATATATATGTGTGTGTGTGTGTGTGTGTGTGTGTGTTGTGTGTGAGTGTTTGTGTGTAGTGTGTGTGTGTTTGTGTGTGTGTGGGAGTTTGTGTCATTTTTTAAGAGAGAGAGAGAGAGAGAGAGAGAGAGAGAGAGAGAGAGAGAGAGAGAGAGAGAGATCTGGCGGCCAAAGGGCATAGCCTTCGATGCCCTTTACTCGATGTCAGCAGACGTTGCTACCCATTTAAAACTGACTGGACTAATGTTAGGCGGCAGCTGCACTGCGCACTATCATGTGCCTGCATCTCTTGATTCACCAGAAATTACATACTGACTATATTACCTGCTGAATTACTGGCTACATGCAATATTTCATACATAATTTAGCTTATCCTTATCATCCTGTGCATTCTAAAATGAATTAAATGTCCTCACATGATTTTTCCCTTTTAAAAGGAAAAGAAAATGACGAATCTTCAATAAAATACCTATTGTAGTTCCGTAGACTGAATCCACTTTGTTAAATAATCTTCTTGTAGCTTGATTTCTTGGTTAGAAATTTATTGCTTGTTTATGGGATTTGTTTATGATTTTTATGTATTATCTATCTTTTGATAAGTTACTTATTTTATATTTTAGGCTTTAAATATGAGCCTTATTAGATAATTATCGTTAATCTCTCATTCTATTCATTTTATATACATATTTAATCATTTATGTTTTTTTTGTTTTTTTCAGAAATATAGGGGAACATTTCAGTAACAAAACAATGAGCAAGTTGGCCGTTGAGAAGGACGCGTTTCTCCCCTTGCAATCCAGGTCTTTTGTTAAATTCTCCGATATTGCATCATTCCTTTCCATTTATAGCCCTCGCCCGGAGCTGCTTTCAGGGAAAGCTGATCATTGCAATATGCAACTTTTTTCTTCTTCGGTTGCTGTTAGTTGCTTGGCTTCTAGGGCAGAGAGAGAGAGAGAGAGAGAGAGAGAGAGAGAGAGAGAGAGAGAGAGAGAGATAGAGAGAGAGATCCATTGTACTTATTTTGGTCTAGTTATAACGTGTTTCCCATTTCTCTCTCTCTCTCTCTCTCACAGAGAGAGAGAGAGAGAGAGAGAGAGAGAGAGAGATCCCGTGTACTTAATTTGGTCTAGTTATAACGTGTTTCCCATTCTCTCTCTCTCTCTCTCTCTCTCTCTCTCTCTCTCTCTCTCTCTCTCTCTCTGTGTGCATGAGTGTGATTAGATAGGAAATGACAGGAACGAGTCGTGAAGCCTGAAAATTGATGAAAAAGTCTCCGAGACATGTATTACTGAATTAGATAACGGAAGGAATAAATCTGTAGTTTAGTATATCAACTGTTAGATCAAAGCTGTGTGGTTTCAGGACCTTAAATTTCTAAGAAATATTAGTTTATTAAAGTATATCAATGAACAGATTGGTTGCAGATATGTGGGCACAAAGAACCAACAGGATTGGGTATCCACTGATCACGTATGTCAAGGAGATGGAGAAGAAAGCAATTTCCTGGGTGAAACTTGAAACCTACTCTAAGGATGGGTTTCCTGTGTTGTGGTGTAAGGATAAAAGCGTTGCCACCTTCCTTTCGTTACCAAGATCGACCTGTTTCTCTTTACAACAAAAGCCCATGGCAGTGCTGAAGAGGAAACACAAAGTCAACATGCCACCTGATAACCAGCAATGAGTAGTATTTGCCGGTGTTTGTCCCTAACAGGCATACCTAGAAGCTCTGTTTCAACAAAGATGATATCTATTGAACCTGATGGCTATCAAAAATGACCCCTGCTTGTGAGAGACTAGAAACACCCTTCCAGAAAGTAAGGCCAATGGCAGCAGTAGTGCCAGCTTTGCCCATTACCGATCTTACCTCATTTGCCAGTCATACCTCCTTTTTTTTTTTTTTTTAATCAGTCTAATATCCATTATATTTTTTCAGTGTTTACTTGTAAATGTAAAGTACTTTAGTAGATTACTAACTGCTAACTTTTAATTTTAATTTCTTTTGTATGTATTTGTAAGTGAGTGGGGATACATTAATGCGGTGAAAGGATTTGCGCATTGTCGGGATCAGCGAAGCTGTACTAGTCAGAACCACCCTTACTAGGTTGGTTTGCTTTGAGTGATCAGAGGAAAATCTTCCACCATCACCAATCCGTAGTGGCCAGCGTGGTGATGAAAACTGGCCAAACCCAAGAAATGAATTGACATGTTTGAGGCCTTTGTCCTGCAGTGAACTAGAAACTGCTGCATTTGTTGTGGTTGCTTTAGTAAGTTAGCCACACTAACTAGAAAATGTTAATGTATTGTTTGTGATTTTAAGAGTTACCTGGAAACGCTAAGCAGTAATTTGATTGTGAAATCATATTGTATTCCCCTTTTTTATAATATAGTAGTGGTATTAAGTTTTTGGTGAAAATTTGACAAAAAATAGGTGTAGTTTTTCTTATACTGCTGTCGAGCGCTAAAGCTCTGACGGACATATCATATTTACCTGTTAACCGAGAGAGTAGCCCGCACAGGCTTTGAAACGTTTAAATAGATTAAGAATGCTTTAGAAAGGCCACAAAATTAATATATAAAGAGGATTTTTCCGTTTCTCCATGATTTTTTGGTTTTCCCGCTAAATGGTTAAAGAAGAGGCGTTTGAGTATATTTTGGGGAATTATGCATGACGTACCAAGTCAATTTGCTGTATTGCCCTTTTTACGCTGTTCATTATCCTCTCTCTTCTCTCTAGAAGACAGGAATGTTCGCTGTTTGCATCGGCCCTACAAATATGTTGAGTTTATTTCATAAAAAATAAAAAAAATTACCCGTTTTACGTATTTTTTTTTTTTTTTTTTTAAAACTAACGCTTTAATTACATGGAACAGAAATTAATCATACGCATGTTTTAATTTATGCATTTTCCTGTATTCAATGCCAAAACAAAAATACTTAGAGAATAATCCGATACTAAATGAAAATCTGGTTGCTTTGACCGGAGACTTTTCTATATTTGCGAATAATTAAGGATAGGAGAGTCTAAAATGAGACTGAAAGTGAGAATAGGATAAAAACAGCCTGGGGGATGTGGAGGGACAGGTAGCAGGACTGGTATAGGATAAGACAATGCAAACCAAGTTAAAAGGGGAGATCTATAGCATAGTAATAAGACCAGTGTTAATGTATGGATCAGAAACGTGGGTTTAAGACGAAGACGAAGCAAAGCCCGAGAAAACGAAGATGAGAATGCTAAGGTGGATTATGGGAAAATCACTGCTTGAAAGATTGGAAAATGATGAAATAAGAAGAATTATAGTCGTAGTAAAGATTACAGAGGTGATAAAAGTGTCATGACTGAGATGGAGTGAGCGTGTGTTGAGGATGGATGGTCGGGAGGAAGTGAGGAGGGCTTGGGAGGAACCTGTTAGAGGGTCACGTAAACTAGCACACACACACACACACACACACACACATATATATATATATATATATATATAGATATATATATGTATATGTATGTATATATATATATATATATATATATATATATATATATATATATATATATATATATATATTTATGTATGTATGTATGTATCATCATCAGCCGTTACTAGTCCACTTCAAAACAAAGACCTAAGACATATCCTTCCACTTGTGTCTATCTATGGTCGTACTGAGCCAGTCCACACCCGCAAACTCTCTTAGTTCGTCAATCCATCGTTTTCTCTTTTTTTCCCTGCTTCTGTTACAATCTCTAGGTACCCCTTTATATATGTATATATATATATATATATATATATATATATATATATATATATATATATATATATATACTGTATGAATCTTATAGGGAGGTTACAGCTAGTGGAGAGTGAATTTATGAAACATAGTTTGGATATCTTGGCCCTAAGTGAAACACGTTGTAAGGGGGTTGGTAAGGAAACTTTAGATCAATGGAATATATATATATATATATATATATATATATATATATATATATATATATATATATATATATTTACTCAGGAAGATCAGATGGAGCTAGAAGAGAAGGGGTAGAAATGATGATGACGCCAAGAGAAGAAAAGGCATTAACCGAGTGGAGAGCAGTGAATAGTAACTTGTTACCACCAAAGTTCAAATCAAAGCAGTGCAATATAAGTATTATAGTTTGCTATGCCCCAACAAATGATTCCCCTGAAGAAAGGAAAGATAAATACTATGAAGAACTGCAGAGGATAATAGATGAGATCCCTGAGAGAGATATGCAAATTGTGATTGGTGACTTCAATGCTAAAGTTGGAAGAAATAATCAAGGGATAGAGAATGTGATGGGTGTCGAGGGTCTTGGCGAAGTTGCAAATGAAAATGGAGCACATTTCATAAGTTTCTGTTCAGCAAACAATCTTGTCATTGGAAGTACTCTGTTCCAACATAAGAACATCCACAAGTATACATGGACTTCACCCTGTGGCAATCACTATCATCAGATAGATCACATTGCCTTTAATAAAGAGAGAAGGAGGATTCTGAGAAATGTAAGAAGCTATAGAGGTGCAGATATTGGTAGTGATTAACAGTTCCTCGTTGCCACACTGAAATTGAAACTGAAAACACCCAACAGAAATATAGATAGAATACCTATTGATACAGAGGAAGAGCACAGAGAAACATTTGCAATTGAATGTAGGAATCGATTTGCAGTCTTAGAGACTTTAAGAGACGAAGAACAGACAATTAATGAAGAATGGTGTGATATTAAGAACATATATCATTCAGTAAGCAGTGAAGTCTTGGGACAAACAGTTACAAGGAGAAAGCCATGGATATCGAATGATACTTGAGATACTATAAAAAGGAGACAAAGACAGAAGTTGATTGTTGAAAGTTTCCGAGGAAGTAATGAAAATTACAAGGTAGAGCATGCTAAGTATTCCAGTATTGACAGCGAGGTCAAAAGAAAGGCCAGAGTATTTAGACAATAAAGCAGATGAGGCCGACAAAGCTATGAATTCAGGAAGTGGTTATGGTGTGAGAATTGCTCATAGAATTATTAATGAAATCTCAACTGGGGCAAAGAAGAAGCATATACCCATCAAAAAGAGAGATGGCTCTGTTATAGCAACAGAAGATGAAGAAAGACAACATTGGAGGGAACACTTTAGTAAGGTTATGAATAGGACATATGAAGGGAATAATTTGATTGATATACCTGAAGCTGGTGAAGACCTTGATGTGCCCATAAAGGAATTCAGTGTGTTTTCAGTCAAAGCTATCCTAAAAAAACCGAAAGAGAAGGAAAGTCCTAGATACGATTGAATACCTGCCGAGATTATACTGGCCGAAAATGAAGTGACTCCCAGACTCCTTTCAAGATTATTTTGTAGAATGTGGCATGAAGAGGCAAAACCTGATGAATGGGAGTTAGGAGTTTTGGTGAAAATAGCTAAAAAGGGAGACCTGACTAATTACAATTATTACAGAGGCATAACACTTACGTCAGTTGTTATGAAAATCTATGGTATGCTTATTCTTAAGAGACTGGAGAGAAAGGTTGATGAAAAGCTGAGAGATGAACAAGCAGGATTTAGAAAAGGTAGAAGTTGCACAGATCAAATTTTCATTTTGAGACATGTTGTACAGCAATGCGTAGAATATAGAAATACCCTTTTGATGGTATTTGGGGACTATGAAAAAGCCTTTGATAGTGTGCATCGGCCATTTTTGTGGAGAATCCTGCATTATTATGGAATTCCTCTTAACTATGTAAGTTTGATTAAATCTGTTCATGAGCATACCAAGTGCAAAGTTAATGTTAATGGAGTCTTATCAAGTGAGTTTCCAGTGAACAGCAGAGTACTCCAAGGGAATGTGTTGTCACCTATGTTGTTTATCCTCCTCATGGTCTTTGTAATGAGTAGAACAGTCAGAGATGGTGGAGAAGGATTGGACTTGATTGGTGATAAGAATTTAGCAGACCTTGTTACCAGAACACCACAGGATTTGTAATGCTTGCTTACCAGAATGCATGAAATATCACACGAGGTTGGGCTAAAGATAAATAGAAGAAAGACAGAGATGATGAGAACGGAGTATGCAATGAAAGATGAAACATCATTGTAAGGAGAAAGGATTAATGAGGTAGAATCATTTAAGTATTTAGGAACAATGATCTCCAATACAGGGTCTTTAGAATTAGAGTTTAGTGAAAGATTGAAAAAAGCAAATAAGACAATGGCTAGGTTAAGTAAAATTTGGAAATCAAATCGCCTAACATTTCATATGAAAATCATATTATATATCAGTTTAGTGAGATCGGTGTTACTCTATGGACATGAGTCATGGTATGACAAGTAAACAATATCCAATAGATTTAGTAGATTTGAGAATAAAGCCCTCAGAAGGATATTGGGAGTTAAATGGCAGGACAGGATTAGAAATGAAACTATAAGAGAGATTACTCAAGTACCATATGTGGATGAGATCATGGTGATTGGTAGATGGAGATGATTTGAGCACGCTCTTCGCACTCTCCAAGAGAGATAAGTTCACCAAACGTTTAACTAG
>NC_090725.1:181583430-181588430 GCF_036898095.1 Palaemon carinicauda
TGTTGAATATACACCCATGTTTCCTGTACCGAAACTCTAAAAAAAATAGAATTAATACTATCATATTTAGTATCAACTGTTTCAAAGTTAGAAACTCGTCTTCGATTTTTTATCTTTTCTTTCTTTAAAGGTGAAAGAGTTTTGCTTTAAACCGTCTCTCTCTCTCTCTCTCTCTCTCTCTCTCTCTCTCTCTCTCTCTCTCTCTCTCTCTCTCTCTCTCTCTCTCTGATAAACATTCTAAAATACTTACTATGGGAAAGGAAATAGGAAACATTCCGTATTTTAAAGCTACCTAACATGAGTTGTTAAATTCATTAACTATTCATTGGTAGATACCTTGAGTGGGTTTGTATGATGATGTTTTAGATTAGTAAATGCATTATGTAGTCTTAATTATCGTAATATTTATAGATACTGAAATTAAAAAGTCCGTGACATCAGTCTCGGCATTTCTTTGTTAAAAATATCACATATCCAAAGTACCGTGTAATTTGATACAATGGACACTTTAATTATGTTAGTCGGCACATGAATGATAAATGTGGTTGGGAGAAGATTCTTTTTAGAAATATTTGAATAGGAATGTCCCCGTTTCCAATTGTTTGGGTGTGTGTTGAGCCCAAGTACCTTCATACCCCCATTTCACTGTGTTGAGCTGCATGGTAGCCCTTAACTCTTTCACCATAAACTAAAATCCAGTGAAATCTCCCAATGTTTGGATTCATCTTTTTCATGATTTGAATGCTGGCTGGATTGAAGCGTTGCAAAACAAATATCATTCTGGAGAATGATGGGAACATCAGTGGTTCAAGATGTGGCATGAACGTTAATGAAATAATCAAGGGTCTCAGTTACTTTACGTTTAAGCGCTGAACGGGATCCATTTAAAGCATGTTTTACCTAAAACGGTTTTAGATTGTATGATATAGATAGATGCACTAATGTTGGCATTCATACAATTGATTTCATCGTAATTCAGGAACTTGTAACCAGAAAAGTAATTTTCTTTTTAGGCCTACATAAGCCACTGAATCACTATTAGATTCTATATGTAGTCGGTAGAACATCAATTGCTAAAGCGTTTCTTTTTGTGATTGTCACCTCAGAATATATCTATGTATTTTATTTTAAAGTTAGAGGTCAAGGACGAGGTTGGGGGGTCCGAGGGCTGAAACCCCTCAGGCCAGAGAAGGGCCAGGCATTCTAGGTTAGTTCAAGTTAGATTTGGTAGCCACAGACACCAACAAAAGTTAAGTACAAGTATAATGCACTTTTGTACAATGTCAATAAAGTTTTATTTTTTGGATATTAGTCCGCTTTGGCCGTTGATTGGTTATAAGAAATACCCGCAATAAAAATTTCTAGCAGTAATTTTGGATGCATAGGTACCTATCTGTAGCCAAATTTTTTTTTTTCTAAAATTATAAATCCTATCACAAATTTCATCATTAATGCTGTATGTTTACAAATATTCCCTGAAACTATTTGCTCGTTTGTAGAGAGAAGTCTTTCAGTGCTCACTTATTTTATCTTGGTCATGTTTTGCCGCTAGATATTTTAAATATAGTCGAGAGTCTTCTGTTGTTTGGTAGCTTGTTGTGCACAGGCCTATGCATAATAGTTCACATTGGCTCCAGTCTTTCAGTCTCCTTCACGGCCATCTTCGCCATTGTCCCATTGCTATGGAGTACCATCTGATGCTCATTTTCCTTATTTTTTGCTAACCGTAAAATATTTACTTCCTTGTACTTATAAAACAATGCAAAATAAAAGACCTTTGAGGAATATTTCCAATTCTTTACCTGTATATCTTATATGCAGTATTATGAAATTTTATAAAATTAAGCTTACCAAATGACTTCGGATATGATTTGCAGACAAGATAACTCGACTTAATCAACCAATGTTTGGATTTGATAGATTGTTGAATTTTATATTAACGGTATCCGTTTTGATGTTTCTATTTACTTTTAGTATACAAGGATACGGATTGGGCTGCTATTAATATGTATATATATATATATATATATATATATATATATATATATATATAATATGTATATATATATATGTATATGTATAATATATATATATAATATGTGTATATATATATATATATATATATATATATATATATATATGTATATATATATATATATATATATATATATATATATATATATATATATATATATATATATATATATACTTTTTATCTTTTCTTTTCCTGTTATAATAATAATAATAATAATAATAATAATAATAATAATAATAATAATAATAATACTAGTAATTATTATTATTATTATTATTATTATTATGAAGGCTTCCATGATGAATGCGATGAGAGTATCAAATCTGTGAAATTTATTATTATTATTATTATTATTATTATTATTATTATTATTATTATTATTATTATTATTATTATTATTTTATCCTTTTTCAAGTTTTTCAGAATTTTAAAATCCGATTTTGTTATTGTATCAAAGCTTACCTTCTCAAATTTTCAAACGATCTGAGAATATAAGCTTTGATAAAATAACAGAGTTGGGTCTTATTATTATTATTATTATTATTTTTATTATTATTATTATTATTATTATTATTATTATTATTATTATTTTATGTTACTTTTAATGGTACTATAATTTTTGTTCTTACTAACTTTCTAAAGCAGTTAATAAATAGTTTTGTATTACCTAGATTATTTGTTGAACAACAAAGGCTATTCCCTAAATACAGTAATGGAATACTGTATTAGGAAACATTTACTGTAGGACAGGAAATAAACTTTTATTGGTGTATTGTTTACATATTTGTATATAATATTCTTGAAAAAGGTGTATTTATTCATATCTATTGGAAACCTTCATCTATAAATTTGTATTTTTTTCTTTTCCAGGTAAGCCGATGTCTTTTATGCTGAAGCCAAAGTAAAAGGTAGGTCCAACCGTATTTTGCTTTCATCATTATTTTGATTAACCCATTTATAGTCTGTTCAGTTAGATACTAAGATTATTCTTCACATATTTTACCTGGATCACAGATTGAGAGGGATTTCTGCTAAAAAGTATTTGTCTGTCACTTACTGTCCTTCTGATAGCAAAGTGAAGATTGAATGAATGCAATAAACGGGACGCGTGATTTCAGGCTAATTAGCTTGTAAGAGTTCTAGAAAGAGAAAAGAATAGAAGCAAAGCCAAAATAGCTCGAGAAAATAATCTTCGTCATGAGAGAAGAGGATCCGAGAAGTCTTCTTTTTTTCTTCCCGAGTATTGATTGCGAGACCTCTCTTCTTTTCCCCTCTCGGAAACCTCTCCTTGTGCCTTTTCTGCCGTGCCTGGCTCCTCTTGGGTCCTTCATTTGCATCTCTTCTATTTCTTTGTTTCTTATTTAGTCATTATTTCTTGTCGCTCACCTCCCATATTTTGTAGGCTTTTGTCGGTCATTCACTAAAAAATACAACATTATTGTCTTCAACGACTTGATTAGTAATTTAGCTAGTATATAAATATAAATATATATATATATATATATATATATATATATATATATATATATATATTTATATATACTGTATATATATATATATATATATATATATATTTATATATATATATATATATATATATATATATATATATATATATATATATATATATATATATATATTTATATATATATATATATTAATTGTTAAGCATCAAATTATTCTTATATTGGAACCTATGCTTTTAGAAAGTCGTACAGAAGTAACAACTGTCTTATCACTTCAGCTGACATGAAAGTGTAATTTGGTTTCGACTCCTCTGCTCCTGTCCCAGACGAATTCAGGTTTTGTACTTTTCTATCAAGATCTTTTTTACTTTTGTAAAACAGAGTTACGGTAGAACAATAACACCACCAATAAGTAGTTGAATAGACATAAACTTTTATTTAAACTTAATTTAGAGATGTCGCTATCTGATTTGTTTTACCTACCTATTCCGTAATGTACTTGCAAGCACATATATAAATAAGCCCCTTCTATTTTTTCTACCATTTTGCAGTGGGTTCATATCGATCTCATTTTCATAAAGGAGAATAGATTCAAATGGGGCCCAAAAAGATTTTTTTTCTTTTGTTTTCCTTTTGTGATTTAATGATTTCAATGAAAATCACATTAAGTATTATTATATGAGGAAATTAAATATGACATAACATTGTAAAACTAGACGCAGTTATAAACCATACAACTTTCTTCTTACGTTCTATGAAAAGTTATTATTACTAGTTAGTTAACGCATAATGTTGAAAATGACGGTAATGAAAGACGGTACAGGGACGGCAAATCTTGGACATTATGACGTTACCTACCGTTTACAACCTGCGCCGGGATACCTTCAATCTGGATGCCTACTTGTATATGGGGTGGGGTGGGGCACTGCCGTCTCAATACACAGTGGGTGGGGGTTATAGTGAGAGAGGTTGCTCTAGGCTTAGAAGAGATAGCTTGAATATTCAATATATTGGCCGTTTACTTTTGGTATAAGCACATAAAAAGTTCCGACATGAATTAAGACATATTATATACAAATTATTGGTATAATTTTCCTTACTATCATTATCATTTTTGTTTCTTGCAGGCACTGGAAGGTGTTTTTACTGAAGCCAAATCTACGTAATTTGTTATTTATAGATAATTGTTAAATATCCACTTTTCCTCGTATTGCGATAGCCCATTGATTGCATGCCTTTCACCAGTTCGATATAAAGATTGTTGTTGATAATGATAATGCAGATTTTCAATACCTATTATTATTATTATTATTATTATTATTATTATTATTAGATCATGTACAGATTTGTCAATACAAAATATTTGTGAATGTGGTTTTTTTCTGTTCGCTCATTGTATGTTAGTAAAAGCCCTTATGAGGAGTTTGCGTATGGGTGTTTCGTTTGCTTTAAATTTCACATCGTTTAATCCCACATCAAAATGTGGCAGGAATAGGCTA
>NC_090725.1:181593430-181595930 GCF_036898095.1 Palaemon carinicauda
GTAATCAAAAATCAAAATAAAACGTTTCAAGAACAGTATCAACATTAAAAACTAAGAAGAAGAGAAATAAGATAGAATAGTGTACCGGAGTGCACCCTCAAGCAAGTGAACTCGACCCCAAGACAGTGGAAGACCATGGTACAGAGGCTATGGCACTACCCAAAACGAGAGAAACAGTGGTTTGATTCTGGAGCGTCCTTCTCCTAGAAGAGCTACTTACCATAGCTAAAGAGTTCCTTCTACCCTTATCAAGAGGAGAGTTGCTACTGAACAATTACAGTGTAGTATGAACTCTTGAGCGAAGAAGAAATGTTTGGTAATCTCAGTGCTGTGAGGTGTATGAGGACAGCGGAGAATGAAAAAAAAGGGCAGACAATTCGATGTATGTGTAAGCAAAGGAAAAACGAGCTGTGACCAGAGAGAGGGATCCAATGTAGTACTGCCTAGCCAGTCGAAGAAACTTTACATTTGAAAGATAATAACAGTGAGAATGATAACGATTTAATTATCATCCATAATAAAATAGCTGTTTTGATAAAAAAATGAGTAGCTTAAATATAAATGCATAGTCTATTTAGCCTTTGATCGATATGCAGCAATACTAAGTATTGTCTTCCCTTGTAAATTCATTTTAATGATGCACACTATTTTATATGATCCCTCTGACAAAGCCGTTCTCTATGACATATGATATATTCTAGTATCATGCATCCAAGTAAAGGAATTTATATTCGTCTGGAAGACGAAATATTACACCATATGAACTCCATTGAGAATGAAGAGTCTACTTGCAGCGTGTCTTTGGAAGATGGGCCTAAGGTCATGTGAGGAGGAGGAACAATTGAAATAAATATGAATTCTCTTAGTAATTGATAAAACTGATTTTGACTTAGGAAAAATGTATTTTTGGGAGAGATATGCATTCTCCTACTGCTTAATAAAATGCATCGATATTACATGGTATCTTGTACTCATTTAACAAAATGTGATATTACAGTAGACTTGTTTTTTATTAATATTGCAACTCTAATTACATTTTTTATTCATTATGACGAAGTAGATGAATGTTTTTCTTTTCATTCCAAATTGGTGTTGTGAAATGAAAATATTTCTAATTGTACTTATGCGTAAATTGGATGCTCAGCTCGAGATGAAATTTGGCGCCACCCAATTAGGACCCAGCTAAGAAGACAGAGAAAACAGAAGTACCTGCGCAATGGTAGCAGTAAATCTCCGGCATTTCTTGGTGTAACTGAAATGCTTCGAAAGCCTTTTTTCCACCGTGCAACAATGCAAGTATGAGCTTTCTTTTAATTCTCCTTTAAGGTGTTAAGTGGAGCTGAAGCCACTTCATCGATATTCATCCCGGTTCTTATGATGGATGAGTGGATATTCGTCTCTCTCTCTCTCTCTCTCTCTCTCTCTCTCTCTCTCTCTCTCTCTCTCTCTCTCTCCGCAACTGTTATAATCACGATTTGGTCACAATCTGAAGGACTTGTGTTTGAATTGTTGCCTAGACGAGGGGGTTGGATGCGAATGTGAGGAATTCTTAATTTTCAGTATGCCTTTGATGACCTTAGTAGTGAGGTAGGTACCTAGCTCCTAGTTGACTGTGGTGGATATCGATTAGGAGGTAAAGAGATATATGGGCAAAGAGAGAACCCCTCTCTCTCTCTCTCTCTCTCTCTCTCTCTCTCTCTCTCTTATATATATATATATATATATATATATATATATACATATATATATATATATATATATATATATATATATATATATATGTGTGTGTGTGTGTGTGTGTGTGTGTGTATGGGGGGTTAACCTTATTTTGTGGTTGATTTCCATTATTTTTTCTCAACACTCAATAACATCCTTTCATTCTAGAAAACATCATTGGCACCTATATTTATTACCTTTCGTGTTGGTTTAGTAGAATATGAGGCAGCATCAATAATGCGAAAAGTCAGGTCAACAACCCCTATTAAGAAGACTTTTATTCCAGTTGTTTATTTCAAATTCACCAGCTTTTTCATGAAGGGTTATACTAGCGGTATAATTACACAGAATCACTCATGTTTATGAAGTATGTTAATTGCTTACTGAAACCTCCTCTTTTGCGCTCTGAGTTTTTATAGCCTCTCACTCTTGAAAAGTCTTTCCTTCAATACAAACTAGATTTTTCTTTTTAATTTTAGTCATTCTGCCTTTCGAGAGAGAGAGAGAGAGAGAGAGAGAGAGAGAGAGAGAGAGAGAGAGAGAGAGAGAGAGAGAGAGAGAGAGAAGTGGTAATTTTTGTGCATAAAATAATGGTATAGTATCTACTGTCGTCACTCTTCTGCTCTTCCATGATAATATTGTTTAAAGGGTGTAAACAAACATGTTAATAGTAAAATCTTAATCCTTTCTTTAATCTCGTTTATACTTTCTTTTGAATTCCTGGTAAAATAATAATATTATGAAGTACGATATATTTTCATTTTGAAGTATGTATTGCTTGCTT
>NC_090725.1:181600930-181603430 GCF_036898095.1 Palaemon carinicauda
CTTGTCAGTGCGAGGGGAGAGCGAAGATACAAGCATAATATATACACAAAATGAAATGTCGTTACTATGTATGATTGTGTGACACACGGTTGGTACAGTACAAAAACCATCAGTGTCTTGGTTTTCTTAGTAGGATGTTCCTCCAGTTGGTCTTGTTGAGCATTAAAGCCTGCCC
Source organism: Palaemon carinicauda (assembly GCF_036898095.1). NCBI lineage: Eukaryota > Metazoa > Arthropoda > Malacostraca > Decapoda > Palaemonidae > Palaemon > Palaemon carinicauda. Next base: position 181,601,106 of record NC_090725.1, read on the forward strand.
ACTTAATAGGTTTGTCATTCACATATCAGACAGAAGTTTCAACTCTTCAACAGGCAGAAATTTTCCTGGTAAGTTAGGTTGCAGAGAGGACACATAAATTTTATGAAGCTGAGGAATCTTCTGTTACATCATACCTATGTGTCCAATATCAATGATACCAGCCGGATATAGAGTGAATTGTATGACCATGACAGATGCTTTTCATTCTTTTTGAACTTGTAATGCACAAGTCATAGTTATTCGCCCAGCCCAGCATATGTCCAATTTTTGAGTTCAGTGCAAGTTTCCAATGGTATTCTGACTGATTGGCAGACAAACTTAGCCACTGATTTGTGGAAGCATTGCACTTCATCATAAGTGCTTGTAATATACCATGCTCATTGGAGTCATAACGAGCTCTGACCTACCATACTTGTGGTGAAGTTTTACAGCCAACCTAAGAGTTGTCTAGTTTCTGTAGGCATTGCAAAGGTGCTGTTGAATTCACCGAGCCAAGGTCAGTGATGCTTTCAATGACTTTGTGGTGAGTAAAATTTTTGAGAGTGTAGTCTTATGGCCTACGTTTTTCCTTGACTTCTTTCTTGATCTTTCTCTCCAGCTTCTCAATATTGTCTTTATCATCGTGGTTTGTGCTGAATTTTACAATTTTCAAAAATATTTCCAAAGTTGTCTTTAAATCCAATTATACTTTCACAGTCTTCAATATTCTCAGCTATAGTAGAAAGGAAAGATCTCAGTGCCTCCTCCTCAGATGTCTTCATGGTAGAATGGGAAACAGAAATAGTATTAAACCGATTGTAACATGGAACATACTACTGTGCATCAGCAGCATGCAGATCTATTACAGCACCGAGTCTAACAATCACCTCATTAGTCCATTGATCTTGTCTATCATCAGAAAGTTGCTTTAGCTTTTGTTTGAAAGTGATTTTGCTACCCATCTAAACCCACCATTGGGGATTCTTACTGTACTTTGGGTAACACTCGTTTCCACACAACAACCAGTATCTTTTGAAACAAAATCACCTCTTGGAAACAACAATGTTATCCCTTGAGCACTTTTTTCTCTCATGAGCTCGTTGAGAATTGTATAAATTTTGAGAATCCTTATACCTTATAAATGAGAAATTCATCTACACCATACTAGAAATTTTGTTTTATAGTGGAATTGTGAAAATTTCAAGTAAAGTAAATATTGAAACTGAGGGAAGGTTTGTATATACCATTTAAAAATCGAGTTTTGTTTTATTTTTGTCTCTCTGAGAGACTAGAGTTTAGCTTTGAACGATTTCATGATCAAAAGTTTTTGTTGAATGTTTCTTATTGCTTTTTCTTTTCGTTAATTTACATTTAGATAATGAAGGTAATATCTTACATATGAGGATAAGATAAAACGAAAATGGAAGAGGTGAATTGGCGAAGGCAGGGAGGGTGGAAGAACCTCAGATGGAGACACAGTCTATGGAAGAAAAGAAGGCTACATGTAAAATGAAGAATGGCAAAGTATCAGGTCCATGAGAGGTGTGAATATAGATGTTAAAGGTACATGGTATTGAAAGAGAAGACTATGTATTGAAGCTGTTATGGGTAATATGGGAAGAGGAAGACAAATGACTTGAAAGTCCGGTAGTAAAGGTGTTTTAGCAGAAGGAAGATATTAATAGTTGTTGTAAATTGAGAGTTCATACTAACAGAAAAGTTTTTGAAGGATTTAGAAACAATGTATTCTTGATAAGGGCTTTTGAGCAATTGTGACAATTGGTGAAAAGGTTTACGGTTTCATTAGACGGAAGGGGTTTCTGTTGATTCTGTCCTTCTAACAAGGCAGGAAAAAAGGGTAGACGTTGATCAAAAGCTCTACCATGCATTTGTTGCTTGTAAAGGTATTTGACATGATACCTAGGAAGTTGATGCTTGATTTTTACGAAGAGGAAAATTCCAGAAGAGATGGTTAGCGTAGCTGAAATGATGTATGAAAGGTCAAAGGCAGCATAAAAACAGCCTTTTTAATACTGAATTGTTTGAATTTCAAGTTAGTTTACACAAAGGATTGGCACTTAACCCTTTCCTGTCTGTACTGCTTATGAATATACTGAATGAAGTGGTTAGGAATAAGATTTTGTTGGAATTGTTATTTGGCATGAGCTGGTGGTTACAGCAGAGACTGTGTAGGAATCCCAGAGAAGTGTAAGAGAGTCATAGGAATCTCTTGAATGGGAGGGTATGCGGTTGAATATTGGTAAAATTTGAGATTAATATGTCCAGGAATCAGGAAGGGTATAGGATTTTAATGTTAGACAGAAGACCTTTAGATTTAGAACAAGT
>NC_090725.1:181608430-181610082 GCF_036898095.1 Palaemon carinicauda
TATGAAAAAGAGAGAGAACTTCTTTTATTCTTATAAGAAATGTAATTTAATATTATTTCGAAACTAATTCATTAAGAGATTTTATCATAACTGTTTTTTTAATTTTCCTATCTTATTTCTGTATAAAATTTCTTGAATAGTATTGCAACTGACTATTAATATTAATACTCCTAATACGGAAATATCCTTCCTTTTTCACTTTCCCAAGCAGTTCCCCCCCACCCCACTCTCTCTCTCTCTCTCTCTCTCTCTCTCTCTCTCTCTCTCTCTCTCTCTCTCTCTCTCTCTCTCTCTCTCTCCCCACACACACATTCATACACACTGTACGTATTATATGTAAGGGCTTATAATGTATCGTTTCAAATAGCACCTATTGGGTCACCAATCATTAATAAATGGCCTTTGTTCAAAATTTTGTAGGCAATAAGGTTTAAAGGTTTAGTTGCTGATTTCAGTGTTTTCCTTAGATTTCGATCATGAGCCACGTAGCTCGGTGTGGTTGGGGTCAGCTTTTGTCACGGGCTACTTGGTTCCAGCCCTCTTAGAGAAAATAGCATTATTTGCTATATCAATTATATTAGTTTAAAATTGGAGGTTGAAAATGCATCTTCAGCTAACATAATTTATATTGTTTCAGAAGTGATTGGTGAAAATAAAATATGTGAAATGACATGCAATGAAATTGTTCATTGGTGCATTATTATAGTGATGTTGTGATATATAGGATGTACGGTATAAAAGAGTATTCTACTTACACATTGTTTACTCAGATTATCTGATTCGGCGTCAATAACCTTAGATTTCAATATGACAGAAAACTCCTAATCAATCAATCAATCAATCAGTATATCTGGGCAAGCGAACCCCTTTCCCTGGTGACGATTTTTCAATGCTCAAAGGACCGAGTCTAGCTGGTTTCATCCTCCCCAAGGCAAAAGAACACATTTCCTTAGCATTGGCTCTTCGTATTATTGCAATTTTATTTGTCGTTTCATGACCTGATGTCCAACACCTTATAGGTGTTCCCCGGTAATATCTTCAAAAAATCCATTACCCTCGATATCTGTTCAATCAGTCTTTTGCTTATTTACTTCATTATTTATAATTTTGAAATAATTGTAAACACCTGGAAAGCAAAATGTATGAAATATTGTCATCTTAGTATTCTTTTTTAATTTACTATAAACCTTCCACCAAAAGCATCTCATCATAACTGTGAGACCTTTAAACCTCGAACATGTGGAGATAGGGGTAGAAGGATATAACCGGGTGGGGGTTAAAGATGATTGTAGAGAGGTGGCAATTGCGTGATCTTAATGTGTGACTTGACGAGGTTTGATGAAGATGATCGTAATACCCGTATTGATAACATTTAATACTAATGATTCCAACTCGCTATGAAAACGGGCATATATTGTTCTAACATTGATTTTAGGTGGTTAGTGAACATCTTTGCAACATGGGATCTTCACCCAAAAGAAATACATATCCAACACAAGTTATCGGTTTTGTTTGATCCTTGGGCATATCCAAATGACATAAAATATTGGATACAGGTATATATATATATATATATATATATATATATATATATATATATATATATATTGTGTATATATTTACAGAGAGAGAGAGAGAGAGAGAGAGAGAGA
>NC_090725.1:181610582-181620582 GCF_036898095.1 Palaemon carinicauda
AGAGAGAGAGAGAGAGAGAGAGAGAGAGAGATTTGGATGTCTCAAAGACTTTTTAGTCCATCCATTTGCTCCTTGGTAGAGCGATATAGTTTAAGCATTTAGAGTCCTCATGGTCTTATCTAACTTATTCTTTTGAGAGAGAGAGAGAGAGAGAGAGAGAGAGAGAGAGAGAGAGAGCAGCTGCTAGGATAATTCAAACAGAAGATATGTCATTCTGACGTATAATAATTGGAATAGTCAGTTCCCACAATATTTAAGGATGTTCCATATAAAAAATGTATTAAGGAATTCAAATATACCGGTGTGATTTTATATATATATATATATATATATACAGTATATATATATATATATATATATACATATATATATATATATATATATATATATATATTTATAAGTATACTCGAAAACGATGGCATTTCTTAAAAGAAAAAGAAATAAGACCTCTCTCTCTCTCTCTCTCTCTCTCTCTCTCTCTCTCTCTCTCTATATATATATATATATATATATAAGTATACTCGAAAACGATTCCATTTCTTAAAAGAAAAAGAAATAAGACCTCTCTATCTCTATATATATATATATATATATATATATATATAATGTGTGTGTTTGTATTCCTGTCGCATTAAGATTCTTTTAAGATCTTACTTTTAAAACATGTGGATACAGTTTCCAATGAAAGCCTGGAATGAGAAAGAGGAAAATGAAAAACGAATTGATTTTTCCAAGCTTTGGAAATGTAAATTGTGCTTGGTTCCTGTTTTATCTTGAAGGATCTCTATAAAAATTTGTCTAAAAATTTAGATATAGAGAAGTTAAGAGCCCAGGCTCTGTAATAAGGTTCTGTAAGAAAATTTTGTTCTGAAACCAGATGGGCAACGTAGAGAGACACTTCTGGTCAGTCCAAATAATTAGGGGGAATTTCAGCTGTGAGACTTTGGTCACGATTTTTTTGCCAACGAATGTGGATTTATTATATACCATTGGAAAGTAAATTTCCTGCCGAATAAAGTTTGCCAAGAAAATATATGCATCATAATAAAGGTTTTCTAGGTAATAATTAAATGAGGAATTGTTAGGTTTTCCTTCCATCGAGAAAATAATCCTAAGTAACGTACAATGAATTATTGATAACTATTTTTTCAGAAAATATAGTTTGAAGAGATCGCATGTAAATATTTCGTCACCTTAGTCTCAATTACAGCAAATATGCATCAAAAGCCTCTAGTAATGTAGAAAACACTTCTGAAAACATTCTAAATCTTTAGAAAAATATACATAAATGATATTTAACTTATAAAGCAATATGCTATTCATTTCAGTCGTTAGCCACATAGTTTTGCAGTTGCAAAATTTTGTGCAATTTAAACCATTGGCAAAACATTTGCAGTGACCATATTTGTTGTGCTTGCACCCATATTCTTTTGTGAAATAGGGTGGCATCCCCGAATAAACAGTATTTCTGGTATAATATCGGAATTCCTATTGCCTCCTAAGAGATTTATAGACTGTTAACCAATTAATTGGCATCGGATTGTGTGTCCAACAACTGAAGCGGAAGTAGGTGCCAAGTCATAAAGGGACATTATTAGCGTACGATTTAAATCGCAACCGATTGAGAATTTTAGCTCTAAGATGCCCTCAACACCTTGACAAAATACTGTTCATATTTCTATGCATTCTCCTCAGGTCAAATTTATCTCTCTCCAAAATGTTATAAAAAGTGAACACGGTTTGCTTTTCATACAAGACATGCATCAGGAGATATCTTGTGTGTTTTCCATTTCCAAACTGGAGCTTTATCATTTGATGTAACTACAAAGTGTTTGTAGCCCTTAGATGCAGCATGATATAGATGAGGAAGGATTCGTATATCAGCTTTTTCAATGTTTGAAGAGAGGTCATTGTACTCAAATGCACTTCCCATTAAGTTTGCATTCAGGGCACTTAATTTTGACATTGTCACTTCTAAAAAATCATAACAAAAGCTCGAAAAGCTTCCTGTAATAATGGATTTGATAAGTGACATTTTTTGATGCTTGAGATGTTCACATTCTAACTTTCTGATATAATCTTAATTCAAAAAATCCTCTCAGTAGCTATCAAATACCACATCCAGGTGTGAAAATTTGAAAGTATTTTTGAGACCCCGAGCCGCTCTGAACAAATCAACAAAAACCTGTTCATTTTCTCAAGGTAAATGTTGATTGAATGACATGAATTCAGCTATAAATGCTATATTGAAAAGAGAGTCCAGTGTAAAACTCACATCTTCTTTCATGACGTTCTCCTCAAAGATGTCAACCAGCTCATGTTTTCTGGGATTGTATGTATAATCTTTCATATGCAAGGTTTTCCGAAATGGGTATTCCACGTATTCGCGCAATCTCAAAATTATTTTGAGATGCTGATAGTTTTTTTTTTTTTTTGTCACTAAAGTCTTTTTTATCAGGTAAAAGCAGTTGTGGATACCAAATTTTCCTTTTAATTCACTCCATAATCCTTTATTGTCCTAGAGTGTATATATATATATATATTATATATATATATATATATATATATATATATATATATATATATATATATATATATATATATATATATATATATATATATATATATATATTCCTTGTGTAATGAAAAGCACGTGTCTAGCTATATATATATATATATATATATATATATATATATATATATATATATACATATATATATATATATATATATATACACACACACATACATACACGCACACACACTCACACACACACATATATATATATGTATATATATATTTATTTATATATATACACAGTATATATAATGTGTATATTTATAAAGAAAAGCTTAATATTACTAGGTATTTTATTTTAGAGTTAGATTTTGTGCACTACCATTCATCTCTTCTTCAAGTTCAGTAAGCTAGTGAAAGTTTGCTAGTACTGGAAGGATTAATGGTTACATAATCACGTGAAACTGTAATAATATTTTGAAATCCGAGGTATCTGTATTTCAGTTGGGTTAATGGGTTAGCAGTAAGATAAAAAGGGAGCAATTATTGAGAAATATAAGTATTTGCAATATCAGATGTATGGAAATGAATATATATATATATATATATATATATATATATATATATATATATATATATGTATGTATATGTATATGTATATATATATATATATATATATATATATATATATATATATATATATATATAACAATAAATCGCTGGAACGTGCTATGTCTCAAGATGACAGCAGGGCCGTTGGAAAAAAGGAAACTGCGGGTGAGTTGCCCTGCTTTCCTTGAAGCTGAGCTAGGGAAATTTCACGAAATAGCTTCTTTTTTAAAGTATCCATCACATTTCATAAACAAAGCCTGTCAAAAGGCAACGAAAACTTTTTAAGGATTTGGTTCCAACAATAATTTTTATGTGAATAACCTCATCGTTTTGCCCTTTCTCAAACAGTTTGTTCCTCAGCCTGGAATATTGAAACCCTTTGGAATTAACGTAATTTTTAAAAACAGCACACTCAACAATAGATTGATAAAAAAATTGCTCAAAGTAGATGAATCGATGTATTTATGAAATTCTATGCAATCATTGTCAAAGCAGTGGCAAAGCACTAGAAACTAGATTAAAATAGCACACATTTAATGTGAGAACTGGTAACATCGCTAGCAGTTTTTTTTTACCATATGAATGATTGCAGCCTCACTATTAATTGGGAAACTGCTAAAGATCTTATGTATTGTAAAGACATTGTTAAACGAAATATCATTGAAATATGTTTAATTAATTGCTTAACACCAGTTTAGGTATGTACAAACTGGATTAAGTACTGGTAAACAACATTTGTAATGTATTTTTAGATCACGAGTCCTTGAGGACGTGTAATAATAACAGGAAAGCACTTGGTCAATTCTTTTCCCTTTTTCTCCCGGCATGCTGTCATATATATATATATATATATATATATATATATATATATATATATATATATATATATATATATATATATATGTATGTATGTATGTATGTGAATGAATGCACACAGTCGCGTGCGCACACACACACACACACACACACACACACACATATATATATATATATATATATATATATATACATATTTATATACATACTGTACATATTTATATACATACTGTACATATTTATACATATATACTGTATATACCTACTCTACCCTTTCTGAGTGGGGATAACTCAACGTGGTGAAAGGGTTGGGTATCTCTATGATCAGCAAAGCTGTACTATATATAGATGTATATGCATAATATATATATATGTATCTATACTTATATATATATATATATATATATATATATATATATATATATATATATATATGAATATCCTTTCATAGTTAGGATACTTTAACGTGGTAAAACGGTTTGTGTATTACCATGATCAACAAAGCTGTACTAGTTGGGGCCACCCTTATTTGGTATGTTCCTGTGAGCGATCAGAATAAAGTCTCCAATCATCACCAATCCGCCGTGGCCAGCATGGTGATGAAAATGGCAAAACTGCAGATATGACTAAGGACATGTCTGATATTCCGGCGGTTTTTGCTGGCCACTCTCGATAAATATGACCGTAGGCCTGACAAGTGTAACAGCGGGAGGATCCTTGGGTGGGGCACTCCACTCGTTGGTGTCCCTCTCCCCCACACTGCTAACATCTGAAGACTTCCCACCTACTGAAATTGTTCTCCCCTCTCCTGGTTTGGGGGATGTTGAGTGCCTCTCATGGCTGCCACCTTTCTGGCATCGGGGCAGTTATTCTCCATCATGATTTCTTCTGGCAAACTGTCCAGAATATTTTGTATCACCATTACTACAGATGCTAACGAGCAATTGTCATCGAACAAATAACCACATAAATATGGGTTTACTAATCTGCGAATATGTTTACGGACAATAGCTTTTTTATCACCTTCTGGGCGATTGGCACTCCATGTAGTAAACGAATCACAATCTCAAAAAATACGAGTTGCAAAACTGACTCACCCTCTCGAATTTTGGGTTCGTAATTTTCTCTCATGTCCCCTTTTCTCGCATCGGGTAAGGCGTATTTCCCAATTAAACATTGTTTTATTTCAGTTTAATTTCTTAAACTGTCTTGTGGCCAACACATTACCTCCATTGCCAGAGCATCTTTCAGCAATCTAATTACTTGAATTGCTTTTTCTCTTTCTGACCACTGACCACCCATATGTGGCTACTTCAAAGTCTCTCAAAAACACTTCGTTCGATTGAAAGCCTTCATTACGCTTTTGATCATCAAAAGGCCTAATACTCACCTGAAGTTCTGGCCTTTTTCGAACTACAACGTTTTGAGTATCTTCACTTGGCTGTGCATGTGTGCTTTCACTTTTGTGCGTTTGATCTTCGTTTATGTACGTCGGATATGCTGTGATTGCGCGCCACTCCCCTTCTCATTCAACTAATAATCTGTTTATTAACTCAGCTATGTTATCTAACCTATTTTCTAAGTCCTGCGTTCGTTGTTCTCGTCTATATTCTTCAGCAACATCATGATAACCAACTGCTCCTTCGTTTTCATCTCTCGCAGCAGCAGTGTCTGCTATGTTAGTTCTTGCATATCTAGGCATCTTGAACTTTTATTTTACCGGCTTAAAGAACAACTTTGCTCACGACATACACAAACAGTCGTATTCTTTCACCTGACACCAATTATGTCCCATGTCGACGGATTTTGAGACATCAGAACATATGTTTTTTCATTTTATTATAAAAATTTTCATAAATACACTTTACACAGATAGATACTCTTCAGACGAGTGCCTTCTTGGTTAATGATCGCTCAAGTGGTACTGCTTACCACTCGGCAAGTAAATGCAATGTTGCTCTGTCAATATGCTGAATTGTTAGATTTTGTGGAAATCTCCACTGTGAGTGAAATATACTGTCACCAATAGGCTTACAACACATCACCTATCAGACTTGACATACGTCACCTAAGTCATAGTACTCTTTAAAAGGTCATTAATCTCACTGTATAAAAGATATACTTCTACACATTTTTCATACAAGGATTAGGACAACTCTAGTTGGAAAAGCGGAATGCTATAATCCCAAGGGCTCCAGCAAGGAAAATTAGACCAGTGAGGAAAGAAAATAAGGAAACAAACGAACTATATGAGGAGAAAAGAATAACTGGAATAGAATATTTTAAGAACAGTAACAACATTAGAACAGAACTGTCATATATAACTTATAAAAAATGACTAATGTCAGCCTGTTCAACATGAAAAAATTTGCGGCAAAATTGAACTTTTTAAGTTCTACCGATTCAACTACCCGATTAGCAAAATCATTCCACAACTTGGTCACAGGTGGAATAAAGCTTCTATAATACTGTGTAGTATTGAGCCTCATGATGGAGAAGGCCTGACTATTAAAATTAACTGCATAACTAGTATTACAAACAAGATGGTACTGTCCGGGAAGATCCAAATGTAAAGGATGGTCAGAGTTTTGAAAAATCTTATGCATAACCAACTAATTGATGAGAACAATGCTCGAAACAAAGTAGAATGAAAGAATTAGACAACTTCTTCAGAATAGATTGATCACCGAAAATCGTACAAGCCTTTCTTACAAAGCCATTTTTTTTTGTGTAATTAAAGGAGACAGACCTAATGTGTTTCTCAAAAGTAAATTTGCTGTTGAGATTCATTCCTAAAATTTTAAGAGTCATATAGAGTTAAAGAAACATTACCAATGCTGAGATCAGGATGTTGAGGGGCAACTGTCATTGACCTACTTACAATCATAATTTGCACCATGTACTAATTTTAGCTAAATATCTATTAAGGGATGTAGCATACCCAGGAGAGGAAATTGATGCAAAGAGAGTAGCATCATCTGCAAATGCGATGATCTTGTTTTCTAGGACAAACCACATGTCTTGTGTATATAGTATGAAGAATAATGGTGCAAGAACACTACTCTGAGATACTCCAGCCATCCCATTCCTATACTCTCTATGGTGCCCATCAGCAACAACTTTGCAATCTATTACTTAAAAATTCAATAATGAGGCTAAGAAAAGACCCACTCGCTCCCAACTCCTTGAGTTTGAAAACAAAAACCTCATGATTAACGTGGTCAAAGGCCGCACTAAATCAAGGCTAATAATACGAATTTCCTGACCACAATCAAGGGATATCTGTACAGCATTCTTAATGTCCACATATTATCTGTCTTTCTCATTTTATGTCCTAGCCATGTCCATTTTTTTTACATGTTGTCACAGTACTTTAGGTTGCTCTTGTACCTATGCTACCTTTTCTTTCTTAGTGTTATTCAAATCATTATTCTTTTTTAAACTAGCTTATATTCTAAAGCTTTAGTGAAGCTCCAAGTTTTGGATGCATAGGGTAACACTAGTAGGATCATCTGATTAAATACTTTTCTTTTTAGAGAAACTGGGATTCTACTTTTCATAATCTCATTTTGTTTACTAAAAGCTTTTCATCTCATTTTTATCATTTTAATTTTAACTTATCTCATGTCTGGGGAATCACTTACTGTATGTCCTAAATACATATTCATTAACAATCTCTAGAGGTTCGTCTATAACCCTTATACAAATCTCTGTAATTTCATTTCTTAGTTTTTACCATATTTATTTTTAGTCCTACATTTCTTCTTTCTCTATACAAATCATCTGTCATTTTTTGCAATTCCCCCAATGATGCACTAAACAGAACCTGTCTTCTGCTAATCTTAAGTTGTTAAGGTATTCCCCATTAATAGTAATTCTTACGTTGTCCCAATCTAAATTCTTGAAAACTACTTCTAAGCACACTTTGAATAGTTTAAAAGAGATGGGGTCTCTGTGTAACTTCTCAATCAAAATATTCTCAATATTTTTATGTAGTTGTAGGATTGTTGTAAATCCGGTATAGATGTCTTAAAGTGTTTTAACATAGGATTCATCTATTCCTTGTTTTTGAAGGGATTTCATTGCTCCTAAAGTTTTGACAAAATTGAATGCTTTCTCGTAATCTATGCATAGGGGCCTGTCTTACTATATTGATTTTTCTATAAGCTGGGTAAACACATGGATATGATCAATTGTTGAATACCCACTTCTAAATCCTGCCTGCTTTTGTGATTAATCTGATTAAAGTTTAGCTGTGTTTCTATTTGGCCTAATATGATCTTTGCATATATTTTATTTATTACTGGGAGTAAACTAATTTGACAATAATTATTCAGGTCTAAAGTTTTTCCAAGCTCTAGCTATACAGCATTTTGCGGACATTTTGTGTAAAGTTTAAGGAGTTTTACTACTATGAAATCTCCTCCATTTATTAAAAATTCAATTTTTATTCCATCTTCTCTTGCTGCTCTGCCTATTTTCAATCCATTTTATTGCTTTCTTTACTTATCATACTGTTACGTTTTGTACCGGCTCAGGGGTTTCATTATTTCTATTAGCAGTGGTATTCATTATATCACTATTGTTTAGCATTTTATAGCAATTCTCTGCAATTTTTATCTTTAATTTGTATATATATATACATATATATATATATATATATATATATATATATATATATATATATATATATATATATATACTGTATATATTGTTTAAATTATCCTTCTATACAGGAAACATCTGTTGGTGCCCTATTCCAACTCTTTTTTTTTTCTTTTTTTTTATCAATATGGTGTTTCTTCTCTAATTGGGTTTACGAATGTCTTGGGTTTTTTGTTTCTTGATTGTTTTGGATAGTTCCTGATAATTCTATTTCATCTGTCCTTTATTTTACCCTCATTTCCCACCATTTCTTTCGTAGGTTTTTGGTTTATTATGATAGTTTTCTTTGATCTTGCTTAGGAACTTTTCCACCGATCTCTTGTGCTAATTCCAATAAAAATGTTGTTATCTATCTATCTATATATATATATATATATATATATATATATATATATATATATATATATATATATATATATATATATATATATCCCATTATGTTCCTTCAGGATCTGGTTATCTTGTGGAACCCCCCGGATAATTGCTTTAGTCTTTAAGATAATTTTTCTAAACTTCTTTGTACATTTCTAAATTTCTTTTCGAAAATTCAGATTTTAAATATAAAAAATTCTATTTTGCTACCTGTTATATTGATGGGTATTTCCATTGTTCAATGAAACATTTGAAAAAAGGCATGAACTATAGAGGAGACTTCAGTATGCACCTTTTGGAGATGGAATGTTATCTTCAGTAAATAAAAGCTACATGTTTCTCCACATATATTGATAGTCATATAATGGTATATGTGACAGAAATGTTTTGTGAGCCGAAACACCCTTAGGACCGACTTGCGTCATATAGATCAAGAGGATAAATTATTTCTCAGATCAAAGGATTTAGACTGCGCATGAGTACCCACACATCACTTATGTGTTTTGTCTAGTAATTCCTAGTCCGCTGGACGACGATAACTCGAGGGGGATTTTGCAATTCTACGTTTGAAGGACCATGGGGGAGTTTTACGTGATTTTAGGCGTATGTTAACTCAGGAATATCCCTATGGAGGAATAGTTAAAATTTTATATATTACTGAGTTTCTTCTTTATTTGGAGTATAACAACACATTGTTAGTTTAACTTGTCCTTTTATTTACAAAATTTTAACACTTAGATGTCAGGAGCAATAAACACAAAACCACTTTAAATCTGGATCAGTTAGGAGGGAGTAGTTGTTAGATTGATTACAGTGAGGGCTTGTGGGATAAACTCTGGGAACCCAGTCTCAGTCGTCTTCTTGGATCCACCCGTTAAAACCTCTCATGGCCACCAGCCAAAGACTTCTGAATGTGTAAAAGCAGGTCGTCTCCCTTTACAGCTCACGTGGAGGGACATCGGAATGGGGGGGGGGGGATCCATTCGCCAAAAGATCGAAGGAGTGAAGTTGTGATGC
>NC_090725.1:181625582-181645582 GCF_036898095.1 Palaemon carinicauda
TAAATTTTAATTTTCGAAATGCGGCGATACTAAGGTGTCTTCTTTGTACTTTGAAATCTGAAGACTAAAGAATAAAATTAAGATACGGATATGAAAATAGTTGCAGCTGGTGTGTCATTGGGCCTTAGTAAGAAAGACTTGAATGGAGAGATAAAATGAACTCCTTCTAGTAGAAAAATATTGTTCTCGCATTTCACATTGGTAGAGTGAATTAATCTACAAAATTTTAAATTGAAAGATTTGGGAAAGACAATCAAGGTCTGTTTAAGAGGTATGTGGTTATAGCTGCTGCATATAGAAAAAATATAGAGATCAATGTCCTTTTGTCTTGTCAAAAGAAAAAAAAAAGATAACCTTTGCGATATTGAACAAGGTGTCAAAATCCCATGTTGTTCAAGACGGGAATCTTTTTGTGTAAATAATAATGGTCTCTATAACAGATTTTGTTAATCATCCCATCTTTGTTTTTCTTTATCACTTGAGTTTTCTCGTTTCTTATAAATAACTTTTGTTGTATAATGAGAGAGAGAGAGAGAGAGAGAGAGAGAGAGAGAGAGAGAGAGAGAGAGAGAGAGAGAGAGAGAGAGAGAGAGATCCTGTATGGAAAATATTTCATTCCTGACACGTTTGGGTTAGTAAATGCTATTTGGTTCGTGGATTCCAGAAAAACAGGTTAGTCAAGGAGTGAGAACACTACAGTACTATATCCTGCCTCGATGTCTTTGTATCTTTGATATTTTAGGCTTGAAACGGTTGTGACTTTAGGTACAACGCTATACATGTCACTGACGACTTTCCATTTTGTTCTATTCAAAATTTACAAACATACCTGAGTAAGAGCTTTTAATGAAAATGCCCACAAAATAGGATCTAGGGCATCAAATTAAGTAACAAAGAATAGATGAGAGTGCAAACGTGTGCACACTATACGAAGGCCTTCACTTACTTATGTTTATGATATTTTCATATTAGTCTTTACCTGCAAATTTTCGTGGTTCGTCAATCCATCATCTTCTCTCCTTCTGCCTTCTTCTTTTGAAATCTCTAGAGACCCATTCTGTTATTCTTAATATGCATGTATTATCTGCCATTATTCTCATATGTCTTGCCAAAGTCCATTTCTTTATCACACATGTTGTTAGAATATCCTCTACATTTGTTTGCTCTCATATCCATATCTCTCTTTTTTCTGCCTCTTAGTGTTATTCCCATCATTATTCTTTCGATAGCTCTTTGAGCTGTAACTAACTTATGTTTTAAGGCTCCAAGTTTCCCATGTAAAACTTATAATGGCCGGACCTTCTAATAATATACTTTTCGTTTTAGAGAGAATGTAATTCTACTTTTCATAATATCTTTTAGTTTATCAAGAGCTCTCCATCACATATATCATCATCATCATCATCGTCAGCCATAACTAGTCCACTGCAAGATAAAGGCCTCAGACATGTCCTTTTACTCGTGTCTGTTTATGGTCTTTCTATGCCAGTCAATACCTGCATATTTTCATAGTTCGTCAATTCATCATCTCCACTTTCTTCCTCTGCTTCTTGCGTAATCTCTAAGGACCCATTATGTTATTCTTAATATCCATTTATTATCGCTCATTCTCATTATATTTCCAGCCTTTGTCCATTTCTTTTTCTTACTCAATGTTAGGGTATACTCTTCTAGTTTGCTTGCATATCCATATTTCTCTTTGTCTGTTTCTTATTGTTATTCCCATCATTAATGTTTCCATAGCTCTTTGAGTTGATACTATCATATTTTCTGAGGTTTTAGTAAAAATCCAAGTTTCTGGTGCATAAGTTGATACATGTAGGCCCATCGGATTGAATACTTTTCTTTTTAAAGAAAGTGGCATTTTGATTTTCATAATCTCATTTTGTTTAGCAGAAGTTCTCCATCCCATACTTATCCTTCGTTTAATTTCGGTTTTATGTCCTGGGGAAATATTTACTGTCTGTTCTAAATATGTATATTCCTTAATAATCTGTATAGGTTCGTCCATAACCCTTATTTATCGTCTCTGCATTTTTATTGAACATTATTTTAGTTTTACTGATATTCATTTTCATTCCTATGTTTCCACTTTCTCTATTCAAATCTTCTATCATCTTTTGCAATTTCACCCATAATTCACTAAACAGAACTATCTCATCTCCAAATCTTAAGTTGTTAAGGTATTTCCCGTTGATGTTAATCCCTACATTTTCCCAATCAGAATTTGTATAAACCTCTAGGCGTACTGTGAATAATTTAGGAGAGGTGTGGTCTCCCTATCTAACGCCTTCCTCAGTAAGAATTTTCTCAACATTTATAGGTGTTTTAGGATTGCTGTACTTCCTGTATAGATATCTTCGAGTGTTCTAATATAAGATTTATCTATTCCTTGTTTTTAAAGGGCTTTCAATACTGCTGAAGTTTTTACAGAATCAAAAGTTCTCTCATAGTCTATAAATGCCATATATAGTGATTGTCATGCTCTGTTTTTTTTTTTTTTTTATACATTAGCTGGTATATTACATGGATATGGGCAGTAGTTGAATACCGGATTCTAAAGCCTGCCTGTTATTTTGGTCTAGATGACTTTTTATTTGGCTTAATGTGATATTTGTAAATATTCTATATAATATTGAGAGTAAATTTATTGTTGGTAATTATTCAGGTCTTGTTTTTCCCTTTTAGTGGCTTAGTATATTAATAACGTTTTTCCAGTATACTGTATAGGTATGGAGCATTCTCGCAAACATTTTTGTGTAAAGTTCAGCAAGTTTTACTACTATGGAAGAACCTCTAACTGTTAATAAATTAATTGTTAGGCCATCTTTTTTTCTGATGGTTTTCCGCCTTTCGTGCCCTTTAAAGTTGTCTTTTCTTCTCCTATTGTTACATTTGGTACCAGCTCAGGTGTTTCATTATTTCTATTGGCAAAGTTATTTCCTAGATCACTATTGTATAGCATTGTAAAGAAATCTGCTCTATATCACTCCATATCTTTTTATTGATAATATTTTCATTTTCACACTTTAAGGGAAATATCTGTTAGCGCCCTGTTCCAGTTCTTCTCCATCCAAGGGGTTAACTACTGCACTGTAATTGTTCAATGGCTTCTTTCCTCTTGGTAGGTGTAGAAAAGACTCTTTAGCTATGGTGAGCAGCTCTTCGAGGAGAAGGACACCATAAAATCAAACCATTGTTCTCTTGTCTTGGGTAGTGTCATAGCCTCTGTACCATGGTCTTCTACTGTCTTGGGTTAGAGTTCTCTTGCTTAAGGGTACACTCAGGCTCACTTTTCTATCTAATTTCTCTTCCTCTTGTTTTGATAAAGTTTTTATAGTTTATACAGGAACTATTTATTCTAATGCGTTACTGTTCTTAAAACATTTTATTTTTCCTTGTGTCCTTTCGTCACTGGGCTATTTTCCCTGTTGGGGCCCCTGGGCTTATAGCATCCCGCTTTTCTAACTAGGGTTGTAGCTTAGCTAGTAATAATGACTATACTAATAATAGAAAAGGATGGTAATACTTTAAATAAATACTATATGTGATTTCATGCTGATATTTATTTTATTTTGTAGGGGTAATAATCAAATTTTAGATGCAAAAGTTTTAGATTTGTATCTATTTACAATTTCAAAGCCTCATTTTCTGTGGAATTTTACAGTTTAATATGACTTTATTACATTCACACACTCAGGTCAGTGATGGCAACACATTTCAGTTGGTGTGTCAATGAATTTTTTTTTTTATTATTTTTTCTCATTGCGTGTCACTTCTAAATGATTAATAATTATGTATAACACAAACATAATAGTTCATTGGTCTTAAGTATATATACTTTTCTATTATTACACAACCTAAGGTGCCATAATCAATTATTATAGCATAATGATTGATAATTATATTCAGTAATTATGTATAATAAAACTAATTTAAGTAAAAATTTATCTCATTACAGGTTCACAATTTTTTATAATTATTATTAATAGTATTATTATTATCATCATCATCATCATCACACAGGCAAACTAACATCAGTAAATCAACTATAATAGCTTATAATAAAGCAAATATAAAAAAGAGAAAATCTACTTTTTTATTTTTCTATTGCTTTTGGTGATGCTGCACCCCTCCCCCCTTGCCAGTTCTCTGATTTTAGGTTTATAATTTGTGTTTTTATCATTACACAGGCCGAGCTGGCATCATCAGTTAACCGATTCCTCTTTTCATTTTTTATGTGGTTTAGTGAAGAAAACAATGTTTCACATGCATATGTTGACGAGAAAATTGTTACCATTGCATTTACGATTTTTTTTTTTTTTTAGAGCGCAGAACGTTTCAGGGATGCTATTCCAAGCAAATAACAGTTCTTCACCTTGATTACAAGAGCCAGAGTCTGGCTCTTGTAATCTGTCTCGCTCACGTTCTTCTAAATTAGCCCTAAGATGATAAACTTTTGTTTCCAAATGGAACTGGATTGGAATTCTACAAACTCCATTTCCAAATTATGTATGTTTAACCATTCAAACAAATCTATTTCTAGCTTGGTAAAATTTGCCCTGTCACGATATTTCATGCAAAGTAGTATTTCTTCAAGCTCCCGAAATTGGGAAATCTTGATGAGAATTGGTCTCTTAGAGAGCTTAAAATTGACGAAAAAAAGTTTCTTCAGTATCCTTGATAGCCTGGTCCTGTTCACTCAGTTCCTCACAGTTCTTTTGCAGCCTCGGAAAGTACTTGTAACCTTTAGTTCCTAAATTACGTTGGAAAATATTGAGCTTACTTTCAAAAGCAATGATAAAACCAAACATAATATCAATACTTTTACCATAGCCTTATAGCTTAACATTTAACTCATTTAAGTGCACTGACAGATCAGTAAAAAACATTAGCATACTGAGCTAGGCAGCATCATCTAACTCAGGAAAATCTATTATTTTTCATGCTTAGAAAGAGCTTTATCTCATTTAAGCACTCCACAAATCGTTCAAGAACTTTTCCTACTAGGTCAACCTACATTATTGTACATCTAACAATCCATTATAAGCAGATTCTACTTCGTTTAGCTGTAAGCTAAATTCACGTTTGTGCAATGCTCGTGCCAATATCAGGTTAACTACCTTAGTGACGACTGATGTCAAATCATTGAGTTCTTTTAACCCAACTTTAGCACAAAGTACTTCTTGATGTATAATGCAGTGAAACGGTAAAATGGGATGACCCACTACTGTGAAAAGTTTTACAAATCCAACATGACGGCCAATCATGTTGGGAGCACCATCTGTTGTTACTGACACAATTTTTGACACATCTATGTTTCTTTCACACAACATATTTACTACAATGTCGCATATATCTGTTCCTGTGGCATTTAAAGACAAAGTTTCTAAATTAAGCAATTCTTCATACATTTTATGCCCACTACAATACCTGGCAAAGATAGCCAGTCGAGCAGACGATGTCAGTAGTTTCATCAAGACAAATTGAAAAGAAATTACAGCCAGCCAAGTCTATTCCTATTTGACTCTATATTAGAGCGCATGTTTATTACCCGATTTTTAACTGTTTCTGGAAATAGGTAACTTTTATGCGCTTGATAATAGCATCTTTGTCCTTAACCACCATTTGTGATTTGTTTCGCAATGTCTTTTCACATTCCATGTTTATCACATAAAATGCAAAGAGCTTTGCTGTTTCTTTCAATAACGCCATATTGATTAGTCCAGCATTCTTGGAAATTCCTGTTACTTAGGTTTTCAGATAATCTAATTTTCTTACTGGTCATTATGATTAATATGGATGTAATAAAAACAAATTTCAATATATGCCACAGTTCATGCTGGTCGCAAAAGAAAGATAAGATTTGAAGGACAGACAGAAAAATAAAACCCATGTCCGTAACCTCCGGCTTAGATAAATAATGATGACGATGAGGCAGAAGCAGAAAATTTTCACATAAACTCAGCCCCGGTTACACCTTGTTTGGCATCTGTAAAAGGAAGAAAGCGGTTGTTTAACGGTGTTTACATTTTTAGCATAGATAGAGTTATTTAGTAAATTGCTAAACGCTTGTGAAAGGACAGACTTATCACACAGAAGGGAGAGAGAGAGAGAGAGAGAGAGAGAGAGAGAGAGAGAGAGAGAGAGAGAGAGAGAGAGAGAGAGAGACTTTTTTTCATTATAGCTTTATATACGAAGCTTAAGATTCTCTATCCAATTTTCACCAGTGTGTCAGCCAGAATCCCTTTGCGTGTCACAAGTGACACGCGTGTCATAGTTTTGCCAACACTGGTATGGGTAGTATGTTGGATACAAAATATACCACTTGCTGAATTGCCACTAGAGAATCTAGAACTATTTCAAGGTTTAGACAAACATTGATATTAGATTACACTTTATTGTTATTTTGTCTAAACAAGCTCTGAAATGTTTGATATCCTCTTTACACATTTTTCTTTCTCACACATCTGGCAACTCTAAGATATTATAAACTTTTGTTCTCAGGATGTTGAGGGTAGAAAAGACTACATGTAGTAGGTAGCTTTTCAAGGACAAATGTGCTCCATAATCAAACCATTGGACTTATGTCAGATAATTCCATAGCCTCTGTTTCATTACCGTCTTGGATTGTAGATGTTTCAAATGCCACGAATTAATAAGTAAAATAATTAAATAAGCCATTAGATAATGAAAAAGCAGGTCACAGGCCACCTTGGGCCTGGGAAAGAGTTGCACCATATATGTTGAATGTAAACTGTTGTCATTCTTTTACTTCCCAGATCAAAGCATGAGAGAGGTTGGATAAGCACTGGGAGATTTAAGATGGGGCAACCTAGATATGGGCGACCTAGATTGCAGATGTCACGTAGTAACAGGCTACCACCTATCTCCTGGAAGAAACACCTGATCCCCATAGAGACAGGTACCTTAAAAACTCTCCCTTGGAAGTAGGGTGAGAGGAATTGAGCGAGGACCATGGTCGCGTGCCCTAGTCATCGCGGGGCGCCCACTACACCCAAACGACACTTCACTGAGTTGCGATCTTAGTATTAACTTTTACCTAAGGCTTACAATGTGAAATAAGTAATGCGTGTGCCCTCCTCTCTTGCTTGACTTGTATAGAAATTAAGATTGTAATATTCAGTTAATAAGTCGGATTTGAGACTTGAGATAAATTGCTCTTTTAGTGATGGAAGACGATTAACAGTAACTTGCTCTTTATCCTTTCTCTATGAGTGTGTATGTAAACTGTATAGTGATCTATTGTTATCTACATCTTGTGAGCATTTTAAAGTAAAATATACATGTAATTTGAAAGTCAACGAGAGACTTACAGTTCAAATGATTATGTAATCAGAGAGATTCATCCAATTACTTTGGAGGAGATTTCTGCTCATGTTTTGTCAATCACTGTAGACAATAAATCCTCTGTACGATGTAAGAGTCGTCTTATTTCCCCCACCTCCCATTATTCATTATTTAATTGCCACTTAAATCTGTGACAGGAATTTGATCTATTTTTTCTTAAATGATTCTGCTATTATATAAATACTCTCTGTTTTAGATTCTTCCTCTTCCTTGTAATAATCGGCTACCCTTTTTATGCCTTTGTTTCCGGAAAACACCCTTTTTAATATAAGTTAGAAATTCCAGGAAAATTGCTTTTCCTTTCAAGCATAAGCCAACTTGACTGTATCTTGACTTTTCTAGTCATTATTTAAAGGTCATGAGGGTACCAAGGGTCCAATACTTCTAGGTAAGCTTACTTTTGATTTTTGCTATTTAAGCAAATTTGCACTGATGTTGCATTCCAAGAGGACAGACAGAGAATTTTGAATTTTGTGTGAAGCAACTAAGACATCTCAGTTAATGTACATTACAATATTAAAAGTACCGTTGATGAGTCTCATCAGGTACTGCTTGGTCGGGGTATAACATTGTTAACAAATCCATGTGGTTACAAATTGCCTGAGCCTACAACAGAAAACTTCAGGGCATGCAAGCATGGAGTGCATTGTCGCCCTTTTGTGTTTCTCATGCTTCCTCCACATATTCGCCCCATGCCTCTAGCGGCGACCGGATTAACATACCCATGAAGTGATACAACTAAGAATTTGGGAAGCTATGGAAATTATTCTTGCAATTCACATAAATATTATACAATAATATCACAATCTTTCATGAGCAATCAAACTAAAGTTATGTCCGAATAAATTTGGAATTGAGATACGAATGAGACTGGGTCAATGATATGGTAAAATGATGACCATTCTGCTGTTTTTGTTGAATGTTGCCAATGTTTTCACATATAGGACCTGTTCTGGTGTGAAAATTGAAGATCAACGTATTCCCTTACGATTACAACAAATTTCATGCCAATTGTTTCTCTCAGATTTAAACTCGAAGCAAATTCGGCTGACTTGTAGATGGCCTACATCATTCCTGTATGGCAGTATACAAGCCGTCCACTGACAAATCACAGTACTATAGAGTCAAGGTCTCTGTGTAGTGGGGTACTGTGTCGGTTGGATGTGGCTGTCTCCTCGATTCCACCCCGAGAAAATCTATTAGTGACTTTGGATTTATGTATTGTTTTATCAAATTTTAGTTTTGTTCAGTTAAATTATTGATTTATTAAGTTTTCTCACCCTCAATTCAGTTTATTGTGATTTTTATATTGCTAATTACTTGTGACCTAAATTTCTGCATATTTTATTCACCAATTATGGTCTTTCAGAAATGCTAATCCTTAAGTAATATTGAATATTTAATTTATCAAGATTGTGATATAAATATTTTTATCTTTATCATCAGTATTATTATTACTAGCCAAGCTACTACCCTAGTTGGAAAAGCTGGATGCTGCAAGGCCAAGGCCACCAACATGGAAAGCAGCCCAGTGAGGAAAGGAAATAGGGAGATAACAAATAAACTATATATGAAAAATACTGAATAAGAATTGTAAAATATTTAAGATCCGTACAACGTTGAAATAAGCTTGTTATATATGAACCATGTAAAGAAATTAATGTCAACAACTTCATCAGAAAAATCTACAAGAAGTTTGAAGTACTAAAGATATATTTTTTATTCTTATTACCAGCCAAGCCACAAAATGATAAGAAAAGCAGAATGCTACAAACCCAAGGGCTCCAAAAGAAATAGCAGACCAGCGAGGAAAGGAAATAACAAATGAACTATATATGAGAATTGACAAAAAAAAAAAGCATTTTCAACAATCATGTTCCACCGATTCAACTGCCAGATTTGAAAGATCATTCCACAATCTGATCACGCTTAGAATAAAACCTTAAGAATATAGAGTAGTATTGAGCCTTATAGTCTGGGGAGAATGCAAAGGACGGTCAGGATTAGGAAAAATCTTGTGCAATATGCACAAAGAACTAACTGAATGACAGTGCCAGAGGTTAATATACAAATCAGGAATATGGAATTTAATAGACCGAGTCAACAACTGAATACCACACATGAGAACAATATTCCAATTAAGGTAGTGTGGAGAGTTTATTTTTTTTAATTTTTTATTTTTTTTTATTGCTTGCCAAATCTACAGAGAGAGAGAGAGAGAGAGAGAGAGAGAGAGAGAGAGAGAGAGAGAGAGAGAGGAAGTTAGTGTAATGCTTGTTTGTTGTGAGAAAGACTGTTGGTATAATTGAGGTTGTTTGTTTATATTTTTAGTTAGGTTAAGACAATGTTGAATGTCTTGGGCGAAGGCCTTTTTATTTGACTACAGCCAGAGGCAGTTCAATTTGGTTTTGGGTGCTGGGATTATTATCTATTTTCGACCAGCTTGGAAGGAATTTATTTATTTCAACAGTAATTACAATTTTATTTATCTCTGCCAGGAGTGGTTCTGAATGATAGAAAGTTTCTTATTTATCTTTGATTATAGTGCGATTGTTTAGTTAGCTAGGAGTGTTCGTAAGTGTGTTTCTTTTTTTATTTGCAGGCCGTAATTCCTCCTTTGGAGAGATTTTTTCTTGAATGTTGAATTGATTGTTGAGGAACTTCATACGACTGCTCAGAATTACATGACTGTTGATGACCTGTACTGATTGAACATTCGATTGCTGCTGCTGCTGATGATGATGATGATAACCACGACCCCAGTCAGGGAGGCAATTGTGGCAAATTGCCACACAGTGTAGTCTATTACCCACAGAGCTGTGGTAGTGTGCCGGTGTAGCGGTTTCAAATTACCCCCTCCAAATCTTTCCATCTGTAGAAGGCCATCATCTCTTCATTCACCAGGTTGGTGCCGCCGTCGGTAGACAGCTGTCAGGTGCTCCCCATTGAGTGAAGTAATGCCTAAATTTTGTCATGAACTTTGCAGATGAGGTGCCATTAGGGAAGTGGGCTATTTCTAGCCAGCCTGTAAGCCTGTCACAATATGCTATATACATGTGTCCTTCAAGCTGAAACATGTCCATGACAGTCGGTTGGAACGGATACTCTGAGGCAGGGGTCATTTTCATGACTTCGGCAGGCAGTGATGGTAAATGGATGTCGCATGATGTACACCGTGAACGATGATGCGGGAGGTCCCCCACGATGCCCAGCCAATAGACCGAATGTCTCGCTCTTCTCAACATTGTATCTAGGCTTTGATGTCCAGCATGGAGGTTGGCGGTTATCTGATGGAGGAACCCCTCGGGAATGACAAGGCAGATGCAGTTGTCAATGAAGCAGTATGTGACCAGGTTCCGGGCATAGCCCATTCCGCAACCTTGCCTCTGCCGCTACGACAACCACGATTCATGAACCCGCTATGTCAGACTCCGCTGCCAGACCACTAACGTTATTCCTGGCTCTCTGCCCTCTGCAACTTTTCTTCAGGTGAGTTGCGGGGCATGAGGAATACCCAAGGGTATGACGAGTACCACAATTACCACAGGGGCGCGATTGTACTTTTACAGGGGTGCTCCTGTCACAATTACTAAGGGTGGATGCCACCTCCACCTCGTGTTCCTCCTCGAACCCACCGGCAGCAGCTGCTCTAGGGCGTCATCACGGGCGGCCTCAAATGCACTGCACATTACTCTGAGGGAGTCAATATCACAAATATTATTGCATGACTGAAATACTTATCTTTTGAGCACTTTATCACTTAGGCCTACCATGAGCTTACACAAAAGCATATATTCAGATGAATCATGATTGCAATTAAGACATGTGAATGCACAATCAGTAGCCTTTTGAGTACACTTAATAAAATAATCATTGAAGGATTCACTAGGCCCCTCCAGTAGACAGGGCACTCCAGTATACCTAGAATCGAGGGCACGTTGCAATATCGGAACACAATGCAGCCTTATGTGATGAACGGCCTCATTAGGCTTCAACTTACTTAGTTGCAACCAACACTCCATTGACCGTTTCCAAGACCTGAAGACTGCAGGGGACACCTCAGCCTCGTACTTTTCCGGAACCGCTGACGAAGGGTTCCTTGGTTGGGGGACATTGCTACCCTGGAGTGACAACGCTGTTATCTTAGCCTGAAGATTCTGGATTGCTTGTTGCTGGGTTTGTAACACTTGGTGAGCCTGCAGCATGAAAGCCGGCGATATCCTGATGCCGGTTCCAGAGGTTTCTGTCCTTGCAATCCTGTCCCTAGGGGATGCAAACAAGGGTCGTCTCGGCGGTGGTGCCATGCTGTGCCATGGTTATTGCTGTAGGTCCTCTTTTTCTTTTCATTCACTGCGCCATGTTGGATCTTGTGCTAGGTAGAATCAGGAAAGGATAGTCAGCACGATTTCATACCTTCGTTGCAACTGATTCATAGCTAAAGGAATTCAGAAGGTCGAGAGCTACCACAAACACGTCTACCTAATGGAATAATATTACATATTTCCCAACAAGTACAAAACGAACCTCTTCTTGCTAACTTGCCAAAAAAAAAAAATTAAGAAGTAAGAAATCAGCTCTCTCTTTAAGAAACAAAGGAAAAATGTCATTTGGTTTTACGCCTCCATAAACATCAATGTCCAACAAGAGTGTTTTAATTTCATGTGACCAAAAAGATAAACTAGTTAGTTTAGCTTCACAAAAGCAAGAATAAGAAAGATCAAATATAACATTTCTCTACTTATTGTCTAATACATAGCTAAAGGAGTTGTCTTTTCCATTGGACAGCAAGTGACAGAGCTTGATGATTTAAGTAAATAGCTCGAAGAATGATACAGATTTGGAAGTGAGGGATAGTGAATAAGGAGAGAGAGAGAGAGAGAGAGAGAGAGAGAGAGAGAGAGAGAGAGAGAGAGAGAGAGAGAGAGAGAGAGAGAGGTAGTGCTAAAAGAGGATGTAGGGAATGAGGGAGTTCAAGGTTAAGTATGTTTATGTTTTAAGGAGAGTTCGTCAGGTAAATACATACAGCCACGCTGATAGTAAAACCACAAGGGGATTGGAATGGGGTATAGCAAGCATAAAAAGTACAAGGAAATAAGATACTGTTGAAGAGAGAGAGAGAGAGAGAGAGAGAGAGAGAGAGAGAGAGAGAGAGAGAGAGTAGGGTGGGCTACAGTAGAATGGGAAAGGAAGACCAGTTGACTGAAATAACAATAAACGCATGAATGCAAGAGTCTAAAAAGCCTGCCTGGATGAAGGGATAGATTACAGTATTCAAAGATTGTGCCATCAAGGTGAGAAATACCTATAATTATGTGGAAATAAAGTGAGGTGAGGTAACAGAGGATATTCTACCTCTGAACATAGGATGTGTTACCAGATCAAATATGATTGAGAACTTAAAGTGTGTAAGATTACTTGTGGTTAATAGTGTACGTGCAAGAGCTTTAATATTCAAGCTATTTTCTCTTTCACATTCTGCCGCAATATATCGTTTTGGTCAAAATCTAATTTTATGCAAGTCTCCTGAATAATGACTAGAAAAACAAAATAGAGTTTCTGCGTAAGATTTTTTTTTTCTTTTTTTTTTTTTTGTGCTAGGAATTCATTCTTCTTCCCTCAGGGGTGACTCAAAGCACTTTCCACGCATTGAACGTACGTCGAGTGAAATTAACGAAAGACTTAGGACGTACAACATGACACCTTTGTATTAACCCGTGTACAGACACAAAAGAAAAATATTTTTACTCACTCAGAACGCTCATAGACCTTATTAGTCAGAGACTTATTGTTTTGATGTCGAGTGAGCCTGCAAAGCAAAACATTACGTGTCAAGGTTACGATAACATACTTGTTTATTTCATCCGAGCAACGGGGGTATTACGATGTTGTTGAATTTTCATTCTCTCCCTCGCCACCCGAGTATCTAAATTGGTTGCTGCGACTTCTACAATTTATTCGAAATTGGGATACAAACAATTTATTATTATGTCATTTTCTTAAAAATACCATTTATACACGGACGAACACATTGACATAAACGCTTATATAATACATACACACACACACACACACACACATATATATATATATATATATATATATATATATATATCATATATATATATATACATACACATGTATAAATATTGTTATAACTATATGACTATGGATTTTTTTTCTAGAGCCACTCTATGTAATGAGAAACGGCTTAATGTTACACACACACACACACACACACACACACATATATATATATATATATATATATATATATATATATATATATATATATATATATATATATATATCTCAGACATCGCTAGTCCGCTGCAGAATAAAGGCCTCAGACATGTACTTCCACTAGCTTTTATGTTTTCTGGTCTTTCTATGTCAGTTTGCACTGTACCAGCATTGTCCTAATTTTGTCAATCCACCGTCATTTTTTCCGTCCCTTCTTCTTTTGTTATCTGTAGGGGCCCATTCTGTTATTCTAATGGCCATTAATTATCTGTCCTTCTCATTTTATGTCTTGCCTGCGTGCATTTCTTTTTATTACAGCATGTTAGAATGTCCTCTACTCGAGTTTGGTCTTATATCCATGTTGCTCTTTTTGTCTCCGAGTGGAAATTGCATCATTATTCTATCCATATCTGTTTGACCTCAAACTAGCTTATGTTCTAAGTTTCTGTTGATTAAGGGAGCAGAGGAAGGACCATTTGATTGAGTACTTTTCTTATTAGAGAATGTGTCATTAAACTTTTTATAATTTCATTTTGTTTACTGAAAGCCATGACATGCATATCTTTTTTTTTCGGCCTCATCTCACATGGAAACACATACTAACCTATATAAAGCCCTCTCTAGATTTTCGTCCATAACCCTTATTTGTTGTCTCTGCATTTTCATTGAACATCATCATCTTATGCAAAGCCTCCTTTGATTCACTAAACAGAACCATGTTATCTGCAAATCACTATCTCTAGCACACACACACACTCACACACACACACACACACATATATATATATATATATATATATATATATATATATATATATACTGTATATATATATATATATTATATATATATATATATATATATATATATATATATATATATATATATATATATATATATATATATTTTCAAGAGATGTATAGCCAGCTCGTAAGGTGAGTTCTACTTATTTATGATTAAATAAATGTACGTAAATCACATAAGACTGTCGTCATTCATTTACTTACATTTTCATTCAGTTCTGTATGTGTAAATTTGCGTTATTTTAAAGAATAAAATTTTTATTTCATGTAGTTTTGTTACGTAGTCTTATGTATACTTGTTGAAAGGTATGTATGACACACAAAAGGTATAAACGCTAGGGATTGCATCATGTTTCTACGTGGTTGGAAGTTGCATGAAGGTTCTAGACTAAAACTTACTTTTTTCATTTTAATGTTATGAGAGGAGGTGAAGTGTATTTGCCTCGTCAGGCGAAGATAAAACCATACTTCAAAACTGCCAAGTTGGCAACCTGACGGTATGAGACACCGCGAGAGCCATGCCCCCACGCTTCGAGAATGATTCATCGGAAAATTCCAGAATGGATTAGGATGATATATAAAGGACCTACCCATGCTTAGGATAGGGATATCCAGCCTGACCTTCCGAAAGCATTAACGTCTGACAGTCCTCTCTCCTGCATCTATCCAGCCACTATGTATTTCCTCTCAAACGTGTATAGTATATAGTGTTTGTTAAAAAGTTTGTTAATAAGTGAAGTATATTTGTGAGTACAGTTTATATTGTAAAATCTATTGATTTTTTGTGCCTGGCCTTGTGTAATTTGGTTAAAAAGTGAAGTGCATTTATTTTTGCTTACACGTTCGGTAACCTTGTATGAGCCGAAAGGACATAGGAGTAACAGTTACATATATGTAAGTGTAATTACTGTTTATTTACTATAGTGGTAAAGTTTCAATTTTTTTCATTAATTGTCAAAATTAAATATTTTCATAAATTAATTTCTAGTGAAACAGGTGATTGTAAAATTTATGAAGTGTTATTTTGTTCTAAGTCTAAGGTCTTGATCAGATTTAAATTTCGAGTGATTTATTTTTGGTGTTACTGTTGAATGGTAACTTATTTTAAGATATGTATATTTTTGTAAAGTCTGTATTATTTTGATCACCAATAACTAACTCAGTAACTTGCTCGTATCCCCTGAGTGAGAACTAAAGGAAGAGGTTGATTTAAGAGGTTGATTTTTTCCCGTTAAAGTGAAGTAATCACCCAGTTTTTGTTTTGAGTGGAACATAAAGAGACCTTTAGATATTCATTGTTCATATATATTAACGTCTGGGAGTTGTGTAATATTTTCAGAGCTCAGAGGTATTCTCTTGGGTATCAGATTATGTAATATAAAGAAGGTGAGTTTGAAAGCTGGGCAATTTACGTAATTTTCTTGTGGCAATAATATACACACACGTGTATATATACACACATATATATATATATATATATATATATATATATATATATATATATATATATATATATATATATATATATAGCTGAGAGATAAACACACAGGATCTAG
Source organism: Palaemon carinicauda (assembly GCF_036898095.1). Lineage (NCBI taxonomy): Eukaryota > Metazoa > Arthropoda > Malacostraca > Decapoda > Palaemonidae > Palaemon > Palaemon carinicauda. The sequence goes on from NC_090725.1 coordinate 181,641,551, forward strand.
AAAAGGTAGAAGCTGTACTGACCAAAGTTTTATTTTAAGACGTGGTACATCAATGAGTTGAATATAGAAATCCACTTTTCGGGCCATTTGTGGACTACGAAAAATCCTTTGATGGTGGGCACCGGCCAATTAAATATGTAAATTTGATTAAGTCTGTTCATGAGCATAGCAAGTGCAAAGTTAATGTTAGTGGAGTCCTGTCAAATGAATTTCCAGTGAACAGTGGAGTACTCCAAGGGAATGTATTGTCACCTATTTTTGTTTATCCTCCTCATGTATTTTGTACTGGATAGAACAGTCAGAGATGGTGGAGAAGGATTGGACTGGATTGATAACAGGAAATTAGCTGACCTAGAGTATGCTGATGACGCTGTCCTCATTAGCAGTACAATACATGAATTGTAATGCTTGCTTGCCAGAATGCATGAATTATCACATGAGATTGGGCTTAATATAAACAGAAGAAAGACAGATAATGAGGACGGAATATGCAATGGAAGATGAAATGTTATTGAAAGGAAAAAGGATTAATGATGTGGAATCATTTAAATATTTAGGAACTATGATCTCAAATGAAGGATCTTTAGAATTTGATTTTAATGAAAAATTGAAAAAAAAATCAGACAATGGCTAGGTTGAGTAAAATTTGGAAACCAAATCGCCTGAAATTACATATAGAAATCATGCTATATATTAGTTCAGTGAGATCAATGTTACTGTATGAACATGAGTCATGGTATGACAATGAAACAATCTACAATAGATTAGTAGATTTGAGAACAAAGCCCTCAGAAGGATATTGGGAGTTAAATTGCAGGGAAGGATTAAAAATGAAACTATAAGAGAGATTACTCAAGTGCCATATGTGGATAAGATCATGGTGAAGGGTAGATGGAGATGGTTTAGACATGCTCTTTGCATTGTCCAAGAGAGATTAGTTCACCAAACTTTCAACTGGACTCCACAAGGCACTAGAAGAGTTGGAAGACCCAGGCTTACATGGCTGAGGACTATGAAACGTGTAGTGGGAGATGATGAATGGAGAAGTATTAATTTAAAAGCTCAAGATAGAGACGATTGGCGAAATCTAACCAAGCCCCTTTACGTTAATAGGCGTAGGAGGAGATGATGATGATATATTCGTGTCCAGGAAGATTACGCATCATTTCTGTCTGATGTTTTCGAAAATGTACCTGCAAAATATACTACTCTTATGCAGATTGCTACCTGATTAACATGACTTTGTCATTGGGGTTGATTACTTAAAAGTGTGATTTAAGACTTTCTATATAACGAGAAACAGTCGATAAAATTTAGATAGTTATAAGCCATCACAAAATAAAAATAGTTATTATCTTTATCTAATAAAATGATAGCAGAATATTGTGGTGTACAAATATTTTGGATGTACGTCCTAAATTGTAATATCAAGAGAAAACATTTGAACGTGCTTCATATAAACGTTTCTTAATTATCCTCCTTGTATCTCCCCTCCCTTCACCCCCCCCCACCCCCTTTTCCAAATCGCTACCCCATCCATGCTGTGAAGAGTTGTCATGGTAAACATCATATGAGATTGGAGTGATTTGTGCAATTTTCTTCCTTGTTTGTTTGCGAGGTAGTTTCACTATTAATGATTTATATTTACATTAGTTTATGAGAATTTCCTTGTAGAGGGTTTTACCCTCCAGCCTTTAGTTATCTATTTCTGGCGTGTATCATTTCTTTTTTGTTAGTTATGACTGGCGTATTTCGTCTGTTGATGCATGTAAATTCTTTGTAATTAGAATTGCCTTCTTTCTGTTTATAAGTTTTCCGCAATGCGAAAGCTTAGATTCAATACATTCAGAGAATAAATGTAGATACTTGCGTATATAATCATATGAATGAAAATGATATCACGTCTATATATGAATACAGACGTCGAGGTTTATACAGTTGTTCACGGGAACGCGTACATATTTTTAGAAATAATGTATTTCATAAAATGGGACTGTTTCCAGAGAGCAAAAAAAAAAAGAATAAAAAAAAATGGCAATTGACGCTTTCTCTTTTTTCATGTACAGTATATATATATATTATATATATATATATATATATATATATATATATATATATATATATATATACATATATATATATGTATATGTGTATGTGTATGTGTTTGTGCTTGAATGCTCTATATGTGTACAGTATATTATGATTAATAATATTTTCACCAACAGTCGTGATTTTCATTTATAAAAAATATGCAATAAATGCTTCTTGATGTGTTTTAAGGATTTAGCAAGGCTCCATGTTTCTGATGCATAAGTTAATAATGGCAGGACCATTTGATTAAATACTTTTATTTCTAGAGAGGGTAGCATTTTACTCTTATAATCTCGTATTGTCTAGCAAAAGCTCTCCATCCCCTGGTTATCCTTTTAATTCTGGTCTCATGTTTTGAAGAAACACTTACAGTCTGTCCTAGGTATGTATATTCATTAGCAATCTCTAGAGGTTAGTCCATAACCGTTCTTTGTTGTTTCTCCGCATTTTCATCAAATACTATCTTAGTTTTACTCATATTCATTTTTAGTGTGACATTTCTGCTTTCTTTATATATATAAATCTATTATTTTTACGAGTGTGCGGTTTTTGGTAGACACTGGTGCTTGCCATTCCCTTATACCAATATCAATCTCCAGGACATGACGCAGTTATTCTAAGCCTGCTGATATCCGCCTGGTAGTTGCCACCACATCTGAGATCTCCACTCACGTTTACGAGACACACTGTCGTGTGGGAGCAGCAAATATCATTGGAAGTTTCTCGTTGCCAACGTAATATTGCCAATATTCGGTGCGGATTTCCGCACCCATTTCCATCTCCTGGTTGATGTGGCACATTGATGTTTTGTTAATGTAGGCTGATACTCTTCAATACCTTTTCAACCCGGCCTTTCTGACCTCGCACTCCACATTAGCACACTCACGGATGCCTATGCCAACCTCCCCACGTTATACCCGAAAGTCTTCTGACCAAAACTTCGCCAAATGCCCAGGGTTCCTGCCAAGCACGGTATTAATCACCCTATCAAGATGATGGGACCCTGGTGTTTGCCAGATTCAGGTGTCTGGCCCCACATCATTTGACAGCTGCTAAAAGAATGTTTGCGAAAATGAAAGAAATTCGTCATCACTGAAAGGCCAATGGTTGTCACCCCTAAATATCATCCTGAAGAAGGATTGCTTCTTACACCCTTGTGGGGATTACAGGAGTCTGAACATGCATACAGAACCAGATCACTATTCTCTCCTTAACATTGCTGGCGTTACCTCCTACTTGCACAAAGCGAAAGTATTTTCAGCTCTTGACCGCCTGAAGGGGTATTATCAAGTGCCCATGAACCCAGAAGACATCCCCAAGACCACCATCAACACCCACTTTGGCACATACTGTACACATTCAGTTACTTCTGTTTTGGCCTTCGTAATGCTGGGACCACTTTTCAACATTTTATGGCTGGCATCTTAGGTGACCTCTCCCTCTGTGTATGTTATGTGCATGACATACTTGTGTTATCTTCCTCCAAAGAGGAACACCTCTATCACTTACACATCATTCTCAACTGTCCTTGTAGTCCTGTACGACAAGTGTACCTTTGGTGCCAATGAAATATCGTTCTCAGGGCGTCCCATCACTCCTGAAGGCGTCCCCCTTCCCCCTCCCTGAGAAGGTATCAGCTTTTCAGAATTTCCCCACACCATTGATCGTCAAAGCGCTGCAAGAATTCTTGTGTATAATCAACTATTATCCCTGGTTCTTGCCAGCCAGTGTCACCCCTCTTGCCCGCCCTCCCCCTCTACCCCTCTCTCAAGGGAAAGCCAAAAGACCTGAAGTGGGATCCCCTTCAGGAAACGGCAATGCAAAGAATGCCCTATCAACTGCTGCTACTCTCAGTTTTCCCATCCCTCTCCTCTCCACCTGTACCAGTGATGTTGCTATTGGTGCAATACATGAGCAGGTGGTGAACGGTACGCCCCACCA
>NC_090725.1:181650582-181653082 GCF_036898095.1 Palaemon carinicauda
GATGGCTCAGAATCTAAAATTATAGGCTATGCTTTACAAAATGTTTATCCTCAACATGCAACAATCAAAACATAAGTCATCAGAATTAGACGTGAATTATACAATAAGTTGTATTCATTCATGTCACCATGAATACATTTCCGACAGCAAGATTTTTTCCCTGCTATAAAAAAAAAAAAAAATAATTTTAGACTGAATAATATTCTATGAATGAACCCTACTCTATAAAAGTGAGTTCCCGTAAGGGGAAATCGCATGATATTAATTATGCGTTGTCCTTTAAATTCTTTATTTAAAATGAGCCCATTTATTATAACTTTAGGAATAAATAATGCATTTATTTAATTTCAATGGGGGATTATGACCCTAGTGCACCCCACCCCTGCTATGCCTATGACGAGAGGTAAAACATTGTGAAGGGCTCTCAGCCAACTAGTATAAAACTATAAACGTGTTTAAAAGGAGAGTCTATAGCTAGGGAAAATGATACATATTCATATAACTCTGATGGTAATTTGGACATTATGTTGATTAAAGGAAGTATTCTTTCTCTCTCTCTCAACTCGCCACAATATGTTAATTTATTTAGATTAGGCGATTTGAGAATACAAAAGAGAGAAGTTTAATATTGGCCTATAACTTTTGTATATGTGTATGCTTAAAGATATGATTATGCCTTTGTATGATACAGCTTGAGAATACATTTATTTTCAAAGTACGCAGGCTCGCGCATTGCTTTTATTGAAAAATAAAAGAAAAGAGATAGTGTTGGTCAGTTTCGAAGTTTATTAAGACTGTGGCTTTTCACTGGGAGCTGAGAGGATGAAATAGCTTAATCTGGGAGATTGTAGAAAATCAAAATATAAACGAAATAAAATAGATATTTTATAATTTTCAGAGAAACAATAAGATGAATATTAGGATAAGGTAAGGAAAAGCTGAGAGCTCAACAAGAAGAAAAATAGGAATTAAATATAGGCAGATAGATAGCCCCGCCGAAGATTTATAAGTAATTAATTGTAAAGAATACTTGTATAGTTTTCAAGAAGTTTTAAATCCTTCACACCTCACCCATTGCTAACCTAAGAAGATTGAAAAGATGTAAGTGACTGATATGAATTATATTGAAGATCTCTCTCTCTCTCTCTCTCTCTCTCTCTCTCTCTCACCATTTAATTGTCTAGTGGTTCCAAGGCCTCATTCCTCTTCAACCAAATTATGAATACGTTAATCCGAGTTCTTCCAATAAAATGAGTGCGAAATGAAGTAGGAATGACTTTTTGGTTAAGAAAAGTTAAGTGTGAAATTGTATTGGAAACAACCATCGATCTATTTTACTTTACAGAGAGAGAGAGAGAGAGAGAGAGAGAGAGAGAGAGAGAGAGAGAGAGAGAGAGAGAGAGAGAGAAGCCATGCATCCAAGCAGGAGGCATCACCTATTAAAGAAAATTATCCACCATTGAAGAGAAAACGAGAAAAGTAGAACCGAACGAGGAAAAAGGCTGCAATGTAGAGCAAAACGAAAGGAAACCGATGGATTTGTTTGACGCTGCAGTACAGAAGCAATATAGGTCCTTGGCTCCTCTGAAATCGCACACATACACACACACACACCATATATATATATATATATATATATATATATATATATATATATATATATATATATATATATATATATATATATATATATATATATATATATATATATATATATATATATATATATATATATATATATATATATATATATACACACACAAAGTAATAAGCTCTTACACCTCTCTAAGGGTGACCCCAGAAGCAAGAGATTGAAAGGTCATTTGCACATTTATAGGTTGTTTGCTAATCCCTGGATCAACCAACAATACGGTTTACTTTCTACAGTATTAGCCAGTTAAAACAGCTAACAAATGTTCGCCACGATTTATTCTTATTTTAAACCCATCCTCTGGGGCTACCGTTTCAATAATATTTTCGAACTATTCATTTAGCACTTTGTAGGTCTTCTTTTCATCCCCACAATCACCTTATTGTCTTCTGTTTTTTCTCCCAAATGAGAAAGCCATCTCAAAACCCTCTGTACTATTATTTTTCTTACACTTAATTTTCCAATTCTTCAGATCTCTATATTGTTCGCCTTTGCACTTTCCACATAAACTATTGTAACAACTAATTTCAACTGCTTCAGCCTATTTTGTTTTATTGGTATCCAACATCTACTCTCCACTTCCATAAAGAAGAGTTTGCTCAAGAATCCCTTCATGCACTACCATATCGACTTCTTTAGATATGCCAAGTCTATTCTGAATCTTTTACACTTCAGCTTCTGTTCTTACATATTCTGGCGTGTCAATTACGTCTTTTCTGTATCGATTATTATTTATCGGATTTTTATCTAAATACCTTTTGTCATTCTAGCAATATTAACAGCCATTGCTCCCTTTTCTTTAACCTTGTATATCCTCACATAACAAACATGTGGGCCATACGTCAGCCT
>NC_090725.1:181655582-181668082 GCF_036898095.1 Palaemon carinicauda
TGTCCACCATGTACTGCATACAGCTTAACATGAACTTGAACATTGGACATCTTGTATGTCATACTTTCAATGAGAAAACTGCCATGTTATGCCGGTGAACGAGAATATGCGAAAGAAGAACGATTGTTCTTAGAATATGAGCTTTCCTAAGAGCTATTTTATGATTATGAAGTCATTATAACGTCAAATTTCTGCTGAGTTGATATATGTTGCATATAAAATAATTTTTCAAGCTTTGATTTTTTTTTCTCAAAGCACGGTGTAATATTTTCTGTAGGTTTATTTTACAGTTATAATGCTATACAATGAGTATAACCCATGACGTCTCTGATTTGATGTGATCCGAATGATATGTTAGTAAAATATCGATCATTTTAAAAACAGTAGAATAAGTATCAGAAACTAAATATACAAGAAGCACAAATAGGGAACAACATTTACTGGTTATTGAAAAAAAAAAAATCTTTTTTGTTTCAGAAAGTTGGTGGTAATATTGTCTGTCGGTCCCTCCATGAATTGTTTTTTTTTTTTTATCTGTCTTCTTAGTTCATAAAATCTCTGTTAAGTGCAAGATGTGAAATTAAGTGTAACATTAAAAAAATCATATTTTAAAACTTAAATGTTCATGTGTGTTCTCACGAATCTCCATTAGGTTGCTCCACAGAGTAATCAAATAATATTAAAATTCACTGTCTGCGTATGTCTGTATGTTTGACCAATTTATTTGAGATTTAGAAAGCGGATTGTAGGTAGTAGGTTGGCCAGGGCACCAGCCACCCTTTGAGATACTACCGCTAGAGAGTTATGGGGTCCTTTGACTGGCCAGACAGTATTACATTGGATTATTTTCTCTGGTTACGGTTCATTTTCCCTTTGCCTTCACTTACACCGAATAATCTGTCCTATTCTTTACATATTCTTATCTGTCCTCATACACCTGACAACACTGAGATTACCAAACAATTCTTCTTCACCTAAGGGGTTAACTGCTGCACTGTAATTGGTCACTTACCACTTTCTTCTTGGTAAGGGTAGAAGAGACTCTTTAGCTTCGGTAAGGAGCTCTTCTTGGAGAAGGACACTCCAAAATCGAACCATTGTTCTCTAATCTTTGGGAGTGCCATAGCCTCTGTACCATGGTCCTCCACTATCTTGGGTTAGAGTTTTCTTGCTTGAGGGTACAGACGGGCACAATATTTTATCATATTTCTCTTCCTCTTGTTTTGTTAAAGTTTTAGTAGTTTATATAGAAAATATTTACTTTAATGTTATTACTGTTCTTAAGATATTTTATTTTTCTTGTTTTCTTTCCTCACTGAGCTGTTTTCCCTGTTGAAGCCCCTGGGCTTATAGCAACCTGCTTTTCCATCTAGGGTTGTAGCTTAGCAAGTAATAATAATAATAATAATAATAATAATAATAATAATAATAATAATTTAGGATGTTTAATTGTATAGGTGTTTGTCCTTCTCTACTTGAAAAGGATTTTTGACAATTTCATAACACGTTATTTTGGGAATCACTCATAGACGAAACCCGTCTTTACATGGTCATTTAGTGATGAACAAGTTTAGAAATTAATGGATAATTATATTTCTGTTTTCTAATACAACTGCGTTTTACATACATACTATCTATGTACAGTATATTGTACTTTTGATTTGTGATTGTAGATTTTTATACCAGTGCATATAATTGTACATTGTAACTGATACATTTAATGGTAGTGAAAATTTTCTTTATTTGTTTCATACCTATATTTCCTATTACTTTCAGATAGAGAGAGAGAGAGAGAGAGAGAGAGAGAGAGAGAGAGAGAGAGAGAGAGAGAGAGAGAGAGAGAGAGAGTGTTTATCTCAAACAAATCTGTTCGGAATGTGTGGGAATAGATTTTACATCTTCAAGTGACCATCAAAGAAATTCTTAGCTTAAGGGACAATACAAATACTGGAATATTGACTAATTAACTTATGTTCATAGTTTGGATGTCAAATTAAATAATCCATAAACGAATGATAAGAATAAGAGTAATAAGAATATTCCTCTTCTTAAAAAGATATCAATGTGAATCTAGGATATAGTGGAAATTATCAAGTTTTCAGGGGGAAACTATTTTTCTAGGTAAAGAGAAAACTTTACAACAGAAACATTAAAGTATTATAGTTTTACCATATAATTCCTTTAAAAGATTTAACTTATGCGCGCGCTCAAAGGTAGATTTAATTCTCGTATCTACTGAATTACCCAAGGCTTGAATTGTGTCGAGGAGAGAGCACCAGGTTAACAAGGAATGTGTTAGTGGCCAATGGACGACACTGGTCCGTCTGTCAAACAAATTCCTCAAACGCTGCCGGACAAAGGCAAAAGTCAAACAAAAGCTGGCACGAGCAAATGCCACTCTGCACAAAGTTGCACTCGGACGGAGTCGTCCATAGCCAGGCAGCCGCCGCCACACCGAATTAGCCTGGCAAATTGGCTCAAACTTTGAAAGCATTCTGGGCCAGCCTTCTCTTCCTTCCGTTTTCTCTTCCTCCGGCTGCTGCCGTTCCAGTTCTTGCCCACACGAGTGACCACCTGCATTTCAAGTCACGATGTTTCTTGAATAGCTGATGTGGGGGAGTCAGGACCTTAGTAAATTAAAAGACCTCTCTCTCTCTCTCTCTCTCTCTCTCTCTCTCTCTCTCTCTCTCTCTCTCTCATGCGTGTCTTGCATTTGAATGGTGTAAGGCGGCATGTTTTAGATTTTATTGTGTCCGAGGAAAGAATTTGTAGAGGAAATATCCAGTTGCCTTTGGACGGGAATTCTGGACCGGAAGTAATTTGGTTTATCGATATTTTTTTTCGGCTTATTATCCCTCTCAAACCTAAAGAAATCCATCTGTTATATTTCATATTCATTTCTTATTCCTTGTAAAGTCACACGAGTACTTAACAATTTAATGGGGACGTCTTGCCATTTCATTGACAAGGCATGATTTTAGATCGGAAACTAATGACCAGCGAAGTAGTGTAGTAGATTTCTAATTCCTTCCATTATTGGCCATTCAACCCATTAATCATCCGCCCATCTATCATATGTTTTGCCCAATTAGCCTAAAAATATTTCTGCAAGGTTTAACATAGGACATTTTTTTGTGCAGGAATGCCTTCTTGCAATTTTTTCTTTATTTTCAGTCTCAGTATTTCAATTTATAATTGAGTACTGTAGAGGATATTTTAACAACATGCAGGACATATAATGCAAATGACAGATAATAGATGAGTATTAAGAATAACAAATTGGAACCCTAGAGATTGTAAAAGATGCAGGAGAAGGAAGAGAAGATGGATTGACGAACTATGAAAGTTTGTGGGTGTAGACTGACCTAGAAACCCATAAACAGACACGAGTGGAAGGATATGCCTGAGGCTTTTGCCATACAGTTGACTAGTTAAGACTGATGATGATGATGACTGTATTTATAAAAGCCTTTAACATACATATGTAGCGTTTATTATTGCTTATGTCAGCGTCTATTTAGATGTTTTAATTAAATCCCTCAAACCTTATGTTAATGCCTTCATAAAAAAAAGAAAACTTATAACATCCCAGATAATTTGGTGTCCTTTTTTCAACCACCTTCTTCAGTATTTATTTCCCTTGATAACTTTAACACTATTTAATATATATATGCACATATACGATGGGATACATATATCTATCTATCTATCTATATTTATCTATCTATCTATATATATATATATATATATATATATATATATATATATATACGTGTGTGTGTTCGTGTTTGTGTGTGTTTGTGTGTGTGTTCGTGTGCGTGTGTGTTTGTGTATACGAGTAGAAAAGTTGCCAAACACGATCAAGAGAAAGTATCAGGAAAGACCAAAAGCCTAGTAAAGAAAAGATGGGAAATGAGGTCAAGAGTTCTGACAGATCAAATAGAATTAGCATAACTATCCAATACAATACCAAAAACTAATAACCCAAGACATTCGTAAATACAATCAGACCAAAATTGAGAAAACACTAAAGAAAGCAATAAGCATCGAATTGATGAAAAGAAGGCTTAGAACAAGGCACCAACAGATATTTACTTTAAAGGATGAAAACGAAAATATCAACAAAAAAATGGAGTGATGTAAATTGCAGAGGATTTCTATACAATGCTATACAATAGTGATTTTATCAGATAGTAATACTTTAAATATGAAAGATTTATTTTAATATTATTATTGTTCTTAAACTTCTCTTGCAGTTTTTCCTTATTTCCTTTCATCACTGGGCTATTTTCCCAGTTGGAGCCCTTGGGCTTATAGCATCCTGCTTTTCCAATTAGGGTTGTAGCTTAGCAAGAGATAATAATAATAATAATAATAATAATAATAATAATAATAATAATAATAATAATAATAATAATAAGAAGAAGAAGAAGAAGAAATAACTTTGCCAATAGAAATAATGAAATGCATGAGCCGGTACCAAAAGTAATAATAGGAGGAGTAAAGAAGGCATTAAGAAGCATGAAAAGAGGCAAAGCAGTAGAAGTTGGTTTAACAATTGATTTAATAGCTGGTTGAGGAGATTTCGTAGTAGTAAAGCTAGCTGAACTTTACAGAAAATGTCTGTAAGAATGCTCTATACAGCTTGGAAAAACTTTATCATTATACTAAATCACAAAAAGGGAGACACAAAAGACCACCCAATATGTTTACTCTCAATAATATATAAGATATTTGTAAAGATCATATTAGGCCAAATAGAAAGACAGCTGCACTTTAATCTTCCAAGAGAGGAGTTAGACTTTAGAAGTAGGAGTTCAACAACTGACCATATCCAGTCAAAGATAAGAAATAGATGAATCTCATGTTAGAAGTACAGCCTTCCTAAATCTATATAAAAATTTGAGAAAATTCTAATTGAGAAAGGGTTTATACTGGGAGACCCCATCTCCCAAATCATTCACAGTTTGCCTAAAAGAAGTTTTTAAGAATTTAGGTTGCATATACATAGGAGAAAACATTAATGGGGAATACCTTAGCAAAAGATTTGCAGATGACATAGTTCTGTATAGTGAATCTTGGGAGGAATTACAAAAGAGGAAAGAAGATCATAGTAGAGAAAACAGAAATGTAGGACTGAAAAAGAATATGAGTAAAATTGAGACAATGTTCAATGCATATGCAGATAGACAACAAATAAGGGTTATGGACGAACTTCTAGAGACTGTTAACGAATATACGTAGTTAAGGCGTAGTAAGTGTTTCCCCAGGACATTAAAATGAAATTAAAAAGATACCCATGCAATGTAGAGTTTTTGATAAATAAAATGAGATTAAGAAAAGTGAAATGCCACTTTCTCTAAAAAGAAAAGTATTTAATGAGATGGTCCTGCCAGTATTAACATATGCATCAGAAACTTGAGTCTTACTAAAGAAACGAACATATGCTAGTTACAACTCAATTAGCTATGAAAAAAATAATGATGTGAATAATACTAAGCGACAGAAAAAGAGCAACATGGATATGAAAGCCAAAGGAATGGACATAGGCAAGAAGAATAACAGAAAGGGTCCCCTGAGATTGTAAACGAAGCAGTGAAGGAAGAGAAGAAGATGGAGTGACGAGCCAAGACAATTTGCAGGTATAGAGAGGCATAGAAAGACCATAAACAGATGCGTGTGGAAAGACATGTCTGAGCCCTTTGTCCTGCAGTAGATTAGTAACGGCTGTTTGTCTTTGAGTGGTTTCGCCTCGGGACTTATCCTGAGGTTGGTAAGAGAATCCAGACATTAAGGTATTAAAATATATGGCTTATTTGATATATATATATATATATATATATATATATATATATATATATATATATATATATATATATATATATATATATATGAAGACTTGAATGTTGCTGTTAAAAGTTTTCCGTACAAAACAATAGCGAGTGAAGTTAATTATCTTTTGAAAAACGTTTTTGAAAATTCGATTGAAATAATTAATTGACATGAAATAAAAGATGGTTGTAGGAGTGAACGAGTTGCTAGTGCGACTGTTTGTATAATTAAACATAATTCCTCGAGGATGTGATGTCCTTAAGATGATTATGTGATTCAGCAATTCTTTGGTCAATTTTGCAATTCATTATTTGGTCATGTATTGTAGTAATACCTTCAAATACCATAGAATACTTCTGCAATTTTGTGCCGACTGCTGATGGTTATGATCGTGAAAAAAAAAGAAAAAAAAAGTTAAGGAATCCTTTGCAATGTGTTTTCGTATTTTGATCATCAACTGCCACGCGTTTAAGCTAATGACTTTAATGGTTCATCTTGCCATTAACTACTGACTTATTTATTTATTTAATAACATTTACACGCATGACTGGCAAGCGAATTTATATAGTATTCTTACATTCTAAAAAACAAACAAAAAACAATCAAATCATTGCTTTGTTTGCGCAGAATGAGCAGCGAAAAAAACAACAACAATTTGTTTCCAAAATATTTGCCTGCAATGTGTACACGAGATTGAATTTACAGGTGTGGCTTTGGAATCGACAAAGTCATTTTCAGAGCTGTAGTTTATTCAACTGATGTAAAAGGTCCTCCCTATATTTTTCAATACCTACCGTAAGTTACCATGTAAAGCCATTGTAGGCCTAAGACGAAAAGTAATGTCCCTATGCTCTTGTTACAAATGATAATGATTTCCTCTTTCCTCCCATAGGGTTTTATGGAGAACTACCATTAAAATGGCATCAGGCTATTTTGCTATTAATTTACTGAATGAGTTTAATGTAAAAAAAATGCATATATATCTGTACTCCACAATACCTCAAACAGACATGCCGCTAATCATTTAGATTATAGTTTTTTACATACAAAGTTTACATTAATCAGAGATTATTACCTACGCCAATGAAGTTGGAAGGTCGTTATGTTTTCGCCTGTTTGTGTGTTTGTTTGTGTGTGTATGTTTGTTTGTGAATAGCTTCCTGGCCACAATTTCAATCGTAGAACAATGAAACTTGCAGTTATTAACTGTTATGTAAAAAGCTGAAAATTATTAAATTTTGGAAGGTGAAGGTCAAAGGTCAAGGTCACGGTCAAGAAAAAATTCCAGTTCATGTAATCAGCCATAAGTTTGGAAATCATTGTCACAGACTTCAAACCTGGTTCATATTTGAGTGTATGAAAATCGAGATTGGTAGTGCTGATATATTTTTACTGATATAAGCAATATTAAGCATAATGTAGACTGGTTGGCCGCACTGGATCTTTTTCATGAAAATTTCAGCATTCTCTATCATAAAGTGTACCAGACCATATTTCACCCGGATCTTTTATTTGGGAATAGCTTCATTCTATGTACTACATTTGAATTATAAACGGCAGAGAAATTACTCGTGAAGTAATGATTCTCCCTTTTAATTTGTTATACTCATATGGCTATCTTTCTAGATTTACACACAAATATGCACGCACAAATACACTCACCCAAACACACACACACACACACACACACACACACATATATATATATATATACATATATATATATATATATATATATATATATATGGTCGCGCTCAGAGAGGGAGTAGTCTTTCCCTGGTGAGAGTGGTTGTAATTAAGAAAGTGGGAAGGGTCCAATCTGTATGTGAGCGTTTGCGTGCGGGTGCATATTTATCAATATTTGGCCGTCCTTTTTGACGGGATGCGTACACTACTACTCTACACACACAGTCATATATATATATATATATATATATGTTATCCAAATGGCCTTTTATATCCCATAACTTGGAAAACCAGAAGGGTCCAGAGATGACATTCTCAAATAAAGCAGAGAGGAGAGTGTGGAATTCAGGATAAAGATAAGTAAAAGAGAATTATAAAGCACTATAATAAAAGAAGAGTAACACTCGCCAGAGGAGAGCAACTAGATATTGCAGGTGAACAAGTGGATAGTTTTGAGAGAAGAAGGTTAGAAATGTAAAGTTCTGAGTTCTCGGCAATATCTTGAAGACGTGAAGAGGTGAACTGAAAGAAATAACCTATAAATGGGAGAAAATGTGTGCAAGAGAATGGAGCCTAAGACACTCGTGGAGATGGGAAGGGAGCACGCAAACTTTTGTCAACAACAAATAAAGGGATGAGATAAATAAAGCTGCTGAGAAGTTTGCAAAGAGGATGAAGCTATGAGAAAGTTGGGTAACAGCACTTCATGCTGAAAGATGTTCTTCAGAAAGGTTAATAAAATGAAGGATTAGTGAATTCGGCAATGTTGCTATTATTATTATTATTATTATTATTATTACAAGCAAAATACTAATAGCCCAAGGACTCCAACAGGGAAATATAGTCTAGTGAGGAAAGGAAACAAGAAAATGAATAAACTACAACGGAATAAAATAATTTAGGAACAGCAACAACTTTGAATGAAATTTTTCATATATAAACTTGAAAACAAACAAGAGGAGAAAAACAAGATAGAATAGGATATCCGAGCGTACCTTCAAGCAAGAGAACTCTAATCCAAGAGAGTGAAAGGGCATGGTACAAAGGCTATAGTACTATCCAAGAAAACAATGGTTTGATTATGGAATGTCCTTCTAAAAGAGCTGCTTACCATAGCTAAAGGGTCTCTTCTACTCTCACCAAGAGGACAGAGGAGAATGTGAAAAAAAGGCCAGACTATTCGGTGTATTTGTAGGCAGAGTCAAAATGAGCCGTGACCAGAGAGAGGGATCCAATGCAGTACTGTCTGGTCAGTCAAAAGATCTTGCTATAGGAGAGCTACACCGGGAATCAGAAATAAAAGTAAATTTAAGGGTTGAGATAAAAGGGAAATTTGGTAAAATTTTTATTTCATTTTGTTATTGAGGTCTAAACGCGTTTGGCAGTATTTAGAATTATAAGGTGAGTGGAATGAACCAGTATATAGTTCTAAGAAAAAATTCAATGATTAGGTAAAAATTCATCAAGAGCAATATCGCCAAGTATTCTGACAATTCCTGGCAAATTTCTCCAAGAATTGTAAATTTTCTTTGGTAATTTTTATAGATACATGAACCCCATGGACTTTACATGAGAAGAAGCTTAATCAGAACAACGGATTAGAAGGAATGCCTGAGAAAATGCGACCAAAGGGTGCGTCCTTTTCTCTAGGAAGGCAAATTACAGGTCCATCAATATAAAAAAAGAGGTACTCTGGACTTGTTAAAGCTGTTGAGAATGTTAATTGTGAAAATAGAGACTCAAATTAGGTATGAGAACTTGGGAAAATTTCTACTTTGCAGGAAAGAGGGGCACCCATTCCTAACAAAGAAAAAACACAAGAGAAGATACAGAAGGAAAGTTAGGAATACGCAAGTGCTTGTTCTCGCGATTTAATGATAAAAGGAAGATAAGCTGAAAATTAAATCAAAGGTTACAAGGACAGGGAGAAAAGTAATGCACTTATACTCGTCCTTGAGTAACAAATGCTATGTAAGTGCCTCCAGACTGTGGTTGTAGCTATTAGAACAAGGTTTATAGGGAATATTCAAGGATTAAGGCTGATATGCTAACCAACGTTGAACTTTCAACGTAATGAAGTTAGTGTTGGCCTGAGTATATTGGAGAGGATGAGGTAAACATCAGAGTAATATAATGAAGGACGTGTTCATGAAAAAAAAGTTGCAAAGGATTTTTTAATTAGTTTTAAAAGTTTTATGTAAAGAAAGGATCTATGAATGTGTGTTGGTGTTAACTAATTGCTTCTATCTCATTAGTAAAGGGAACGACTAGTATTTCATTCCATCAATGTGCTAAGGGTAAAACAGAAACACTTCTTCAGGTGTATGTCTAAGCAAATTAAGTGAATATTTTTTTTTATTAGTGGGAGATAAAGTTGACAGCTACTTGCAGCAAGAAATAATGTTGCTACAATAAAAAGGAGTGGAATTGCATGGAGAATAGCAAAGTCAGAGATCAACGACAAATAATGGAAGGATTAAATCCAATGGCATTATAGAAAATAATGAAAGATTACCATATATAACTATAGGTGTGGTTATTATTATTATTATTATTATTATTATTATTATTATTATTATTAGTTAAGTTGCAACCGTAGCTGGAAAAGCAGGACGCTATAAGCCCAAGGGCTCCAACAAGGAAAAAAAGTTCAGTGAGGAAAGGAAATAAGGAAATAGATAAATTATATGAGAAGTTTTGAACAATTAGAATAAAATGTTTTAAGAACAGTATCACCATTAGATTAGACCTTTTATATATAAACTATAAAAAGACTCATGTCAGCCTATCCAACATTAAAAATTTTCTGCAAATTTAAAATTTTGATTTTCTATCGATTCAACTACCCGATTAGGAAGATCATTCCACAACTTGGTCACAGGTGGAATAGACCTTCTAGAATAGAGTGAAGTATTGAGCCTCATGATAGAGAAGTCTTGACTACTAGAATTAAGTGCATACCTAGTATTATGCACAGGATGGTACTGTCTGGGAAGATCAAAAAGTAAACGATGGTCAAAATTATGAGAAAATCTCATGCAATATGCATAACGAACTGATGGAACGACGGTGCCAGAGATTAATTTCTAGATCAGGAATAAGAAATCAATACCCCGTAAGTTCCTGTCCAACAAATTAAGATGAGAAGCAGCAGTTGAATAGCATACAGGAGAACTATACTCGAAACAAGGTAGAATGAAAGAATTAAAAAAAAATTTCAGAATAGATTGATCACCGAAAATCTTACAAGACTTTCTCAATAAGCCATTTTTTTTCGTGCAATTGAAGAAGACGCAGACCTAATGTGTTTCTCAAAAGTAAACTGGCTGTCTAGAATCACACCTAAAATTTTAAGAGTCCTGCAGAGTTAAAGTAACAGTATCAATGCTGAGATCCGGATGTTGAGGAGCCACTGTTCTTGAACTACTTACAATCATACTTTGAGATCTGTTAGGATTCAACTTCATGGCCCATAATTTGCACCATGCACTAATTTTAGCTAGATATCCAATTAGGGATTCAGCAACCCAGATCTACATTCAGGAGATGGAATTGATGCAAAGAGAGTAGCATCATCTGCATCATCTTTGTTTATAATGAGCTCAGAACCCATCTTTGAAAAAAAAAAAAATGAACCTTACTAGGGAAAGCATTGCTTGATGCGGTAACCAAGTGCGGAGAACTGTTTAGGGAGGATTGAGGTTGAATGACGTTCAAGAGACGAAAGTTTAAAGGCCATAAAATGTTAAGACAAGTGAATGAATTTGAGGAAATGACTAACGTGACAAAAGGAGTCATGATAGAATAATTACTTCCAGTAAAAGAGTCTAACCTCTCGTCATCAGTAATTAGCTAACTCCTGATTTCTTAGTGATTGGACTCGCCGTATAAGGCCGGTACATATCGACTGTACTTCTCATCATTAACGTAATGTGGGAATGGAACTGTGATGAGAACAAGAGGTTAGTACAATAACTGTTTTCATATGTATAAGGAAACTGTCATCAAGCGATCCAAGGCTCGTTTCTCAACTGAACTACATCTATTTAGGTAAGTTCCTTTGAAATCTTATGTCTATGCCAACCTAAAGAGTTCATTAGGGAGTCAAACAATCGGAGTGAGAAGGGCATGGGATTAGAGAACCTCATGCCATGCGAGGAACAGTTGTATTGTGTACATATGAGAGAGAGAGAGAGAGAGAGAGAGAGAGAGAGAGAGAGAGAGAGAGAGAGAGAGAGAGAGAGAGAGATTTTGATATGACCTGTTGAAAGAACAGATTAACAATCAGTGTTAAGGTATAAAAGAACATTTACAATGTTATAGATTTGCATAACTCTCAATGGAGCCAGATGAAGACAATATATATTATCCAGAACTGTGCTCTCCCCATCTTTTCTTTATATATTCCTTACAGTGTACTAAAAAATTTCGGTGTGACAAATTTTTTTTCAAAAAGTATAACGTAACTTATCATTGATCAAACATTTTGGTTAATATATTTGCATAAAAACAATTCTTACAAAACCACAACTTGATAGTTTGCTCACTTGATATCTTTATTCACTATATTAATCGAAAAAGTCTTATGACTGATAGTGCACGAATTAAAATATATGCAGATTTTTAGTGCAGGTACTACAAAAAGTATGTTCATTTATTTTTACTCAAAAAGATTTCCGCCACATTTTGCACCTGCATAACATTAGCCAATTAAAATATTATAATGCAAGGCTAACTCCAGAACGTTTTATTCATAGACCAAAAACGTTTTGGATTTTTTTTTTGAAGGCAGTTACTATAATACATGAAATGGGTTATATCAATAATCGAAATTGTTTTATTCCACATCACTCAGACTTTTGCCTACTGGATTTTATTGTAGGTATTCAAATATTATTGAGGTGGTTATCGTGACGTGAAGTAACGTGAATCACATGTGAGAGACTGTGTATCATTAATACATATATGTTTTATTAGAATCA
>NC_090725.1:181673082-181718082 GCF_036898095.1 Palaemon carinicauda
ATTAAAATGGAACACATTTCATAAGTTTCTGTTCAGCAAACAATCTTGTCACTGGAGGTACTTTTTTCAACACAAGAACATCTGCAAGTATACATGGACTTCATTTGGCAATTACAAAAATCAAATAGATCACATTGCCATTAATAAAGAGAGAAGGAGAACTCTGAGAAATGTAAGAAGTTTTAGAGGTGCAGATATTGGCAGTGATCACCAGCTCCTCATTGCCTTACTGAAAATAAAACTAAAAGCACCCAACAGAAAGGTAGATAGAATACCTACAGTAGGTTTGATACAACTAAGCTTTTAGAAGAAGAGCACAGAGAAACATTTGTAATTGAATGTAGGAATCGATTTGCAGTCTTAGAGACTTTAAGAGACGAAGAGCAGACAATTAATGAAGAATGGTGTGATATTAAGAACATATATGAGTCAGTTAGTAATGAAGTCTTGGGACAGTATGCTCTTTGCACTCCACAAGAGAGATTAGTTCAGCTTGGCTCCACAAGGCACTTGAAGAGTTGGAAGACCCAGGCCTACATGGCTGTGGACTATGAAGCGCGAGGTAGAAGATAATGAATGGAGAAGTATTGAATTAAAAAAGCTCAAGGCGAAATCTAACCGAGGCCCTTTGCATCAGTAGGCGTAGGAGATGATGATGAGAGCTTTGATAAATTAAAAGTAGCAAGACGTCCCTATCTTTAGTGTGTTTAACTAGGAAAACTCTGTCAAAAAGACCTAAGACTCAGTCGATCTCATGAACATTTCTGTCACTTTTTCCTCATTTCATGTTTCTTTGGCAACGTAGATTGTGCCACTTTTGTGTAACTTCTGATTCAGGAATATTTTATGTCCTTACTATTTCTCTTACAACAATTGTCCTTTTAATTATTGCGTTACTTCATCAATAGCACAACAGAGAGTTCTGTGAACCTTTCATATATATATATATATATATATATATATATATATATATATATATATATATATATATATATATACACACAAGGTATTGTACGTTGAAAAATCTTACATGAAATTATGTTTAGTTTTATTTACCAGCAAACTAAGAAACACCTTTAAAACTGGAGACAATTAATTTTTTTCTGCCAACTGACTTTGGCAATGCTATTTTAGTTCTGTGCTCCCTGGTTACAATACTTTACCAATTTTTATCCTTTTCACTCTACCTAGACATTTTAATATAAAGTCAACTCCCCATATTTACAAATATAGTTATGGTTAATTACTAATTATATGGGAAATGCATGAAAGATAGTTTGCCACCTCTGATGATGTAAATTTCCGTAATTTATGCTGCGTACTAAGAAGTCTTTGACATAATCCCTGGTCTGCTTAAAACTATTTAAATGGAATCAACAGTGTCTAGAAATTTGCTCAACGTTGAATTTCAGTTACCATTTTTATGCACTAGTAACTCTATTTACTTCAAGCTTCATAAATATGCATTTTGTATTTTACCGTGTAAACTTGTTCAAAAGAAAATCAGTTCAAGTAGGCCTGGCCATTATCAATAAAGTTTTCACCGTTCCGACCCAAGAGCACCGGGAATTTGCTGGACATCATATCGATTAGGATATCAGGTACATGCATAGAGTTTCCTAGTTTGTTTTGCTAGACTATTTTGCGGGATCTTAAAATTTGATAAATGTATTAGATATTTGGGGGGCATTAAATAGTTTTGCTTGTATTGATCAACAATTGCTTTAATTAGTATCTAATTTATGTTGTATTTTCAGCAACAAGCAGATTCTCTTTGCGCAGCCCTTCTTTAATTTCTGTTTTTGTTTACCTTTTTTCTTTTTCTTCTGGAAACTGACGATATCTGTTGTCATTGGAAGAAATAAGAAAATGCTTTCGCCACCACCCGTTCAATTACTGAACAAGTAAAACGGTACCTGGGTGTGATTATATTGCTCTCTGAAAAGCCTGGTAATTTTTATGCTTGTTGTCTACAAAATTAGTGCATTCTTTCTGTAGTTGTATAATAGGAAATACATATGTTCTGCAAACCCCAGATGATGGCTTTGAGGATAAAGAGTTGCGGATGTTATTGTTATTAAATCGAAACGATTGATACAATTGGGATTTGTCATTTGCAAAAAGTATACGATATATACTGTATGTATGTGTGCGCACTCACATACACACACCCACACACACACACGCATATATATATATATATATATATATATATATATATATATATATATATATATATATATAATGATAAATTTTGCAAATTTTTACGTGTTTTTCATATTCAAATAAGCCATATATATTTTTGATACATTAATGTCTGGATTCTCTTAGCGACCTCGGGATCAGAGCCCCAGGCGAAATCACACAAAGACAAGAGCTTGGCTCCGGCCGGGAATCGAACCCTGGTCGGCAAGCTTGTATAGACAGTGACTAAGCCACTTGGCCACGAAGGCCTTGGCCACGAAGGCCAAGTGGCGTAGTCACTGTCTATACAAGCTTGCCGACCAGGGTTCGATTCCCGGCCGGAGCCAAGCTCTTGTCTTTGTGTAATTTCGCCTGGGGCTCTGATCCCGAGGTCATTAAGAGAATCCAGACATTAATGTATCAAAAATATATATGGCTTATTTGGATATATATATATATATATATATATATATATATATATATATATATATATATATATATATATATATATATGTGTGTGTGTGTGTGTGTGTCTGTGTGTGTGTGTGTATATATATATATATTTATATATATATATATATATATATATATATATATATATATACACAGTATATGCATATATATAGATAGATAGATAGATAGATAGATATACTTTCTTTAGGACTGCTTGTGTCTGGATTGGAGATGTTGTCTAATCCCAGATGATTCCAAGATGATATGCCGTGCACTTTGTGTGTTCTCTGAGGACTGCCTGTGTTGGTGGAATTGAGCTGTATGACCTCTGCTCATAATCAAAGAAATCTAGTCTTGCTTTATCCAAAATAACAACTGCGCTTGATCTGTTGTACACGAGGACAACGAATTTTCCAGCCTCGGCAGTTCAAGAAATATAATTAAATACTTTCCAAGACTGCAGAATTCTTCCCATTCCCACGGAAGGCATACACATCAAGTGAACGCATAAGAGTATACGATTCTTCTGGCTTTCTCAAGCTCTATTAGGAAAGGCAACCTAGCACGTTTATACAATGCTGAAGACACAGTTCAACAGAATGTACGGTAATTCTGAATTTATCCACCAGGTGATGCATCCTTTATGATCTTAGATCACATTGACAATTGTCAGGTCAATTTATTTCTGGCCAGTCCTGTTTGCTTTTCAAAAGTAACAAACAAACCTTCCATTTGATTTTACAGATATATATGGGACAAATTTGAAAAGGGTAATTGTGAAGATTATTCATATACCCTGAAAATGATATTTTGTAGGAAAGAGTATCAGATAATAAATCTCATGAACTGCTTTTGATCACACAATTTTACTGCATTCATTATCTCACGTAACCCACAGGATTTAAGAAACAATAAAGGTAAATCATCTTTCGTTTCTCTCTCTTTTGTGATTTTCTATAGAAAAATCTCAGTTACATACACTGTCTTCCATTAATACACCAAATCTGTTCCAAACCAACGGCTACCAACCAACTCTGATTTTATATTACAATGATAAGAACCGAATTTTTCGTTTCTTTTCAGATGATACTCGATTTACAAGAAAACGTGTAGTAGAATACACTGGATTGCTTACCCTAACCATTTACATATATTTGTAACACTTTTAAACTTCAATTTAAAAATGCGGAGAACACCTGAACTACTTAAAGTAAAACTTGATATATTTCAGGAATGTTTTGCAAAGAGTGACACAGAACAAATGAATACAAGGGCACGCTGTGATACACCGTTTTGTGTCATGTGGTTCATTAGTAAAGATTTCCAACTAACAAATTTTTATAATGTGCAAATAAAAACACAATAATAAAATATTTATGATAATAAATCCACTAAATTAATTTTTTTTTTCCCTTTAAAAGATGGTAGTCTTGGATCCAGCCTAAAGTGATGCAAAAAGATTTATTTGTAGGAAGTTTCAAACTTTATTTTTTTTTCAATATATGAACGTCTTATTGTCTGAAAACGACTGTTAACTAAACATATGAGAGTAGATAATTCTTAGACTAGATAATTTAAGTATCTGTAACCTCTCCTTTCCCAGTTTGAGAATTGTGGGTGGAGGTTGAGGGCTTGGATTTGCAGTTTTTCAGATTTATACTTTCTTCTTCAGGTGTTACCTGGCCTTTCTTGTCCCATAGCCTTGAATCTTTCTAAATTTCCATAAACTTGACTGAATACCTCTATCATTAATTTATAGCATCCATATAGTTCATATCCAGCTTTAGCAATCTGTCCAAACTTGTCCTCTTTGTTGGTTTCCTTGAACTTTGACCTCATGACACTTTAATAATTGTTCATTATTAATTTTCCATTTCACTGCCAGTTCTGCAATATGGTTGTTTAAATAAACCTAGAATGAAAACAATGATACTTGATTCTACATGTTTTATTGTTTTAATAGATATATTTGCATTGTTATCTCATCAGAGACTTTGCTCTTAACTTTAATTATTCAATGCCTTTTTTGTATCATTACATCAAGAACATTCGCATTATATTTATTCAATGTCTTTTTTGTATCTTTACATACAGAACATTGACATTATGGTTTTATAGTCTTTACAGCCGAAAACTATTATTAGAACACCAGGAAATGGTTTTAGGTTTTTTGAAGGTACATTGAGGCATTCAGACTCTTCCTATTCAGAATCAATAAGCTTAAACTAAACTCTCTTTTCCAAAAGAGTAAGGCTTCACTAACACCAAAGAATGTCCTTTGCATCCCTTTTTGATACTGGATACTGATGGAAGAGCAGTCAGGGACTTATTTAGGTTTTTGTGGTAGTCTTCGTAACAAAGTTTATCAAACAGGACAACTTTTGCCTGAGTTGACCAGACCTTAACAAGATATTTCTGTACGTCACTGTCAAAAAAATTGTTTCAGTTAGGAATAACACGGGCTCAGCAAACATTTTGAAATAACAATGTGAGATGATGTAGATTTTTTATTAGAACAAGCAGACTTCGTCTTTCGTAAGATGGCCTCCATTTACTAGCCAAATGTCTTTTTTTCTTACCACCTTTACCATACTCTTTTGTAACATAATATTGACAAGACAAATTATTTTAGAGCTGGGTACAAGCTCAAATAAATGCTCTTCTGTTGAGAGACTCTTCTCCAGTTCTTCTACAAGCTTGTGCTTTACTGGTTTCTTAGGAAAGTCGCCTAAAATGGTAAAATTTGCTGCAGTAAATCTGGTAATAAGATATCCATCGTAGTCTCTTCATGTTTTCTGGCAATCCTATGCCTGTTTTCTGCTAAGTCAAGTTCCTTTGCAGTAGCAAATACTTCACTAGTTTACTGGGCCCCTTAGAGAAGTTAAAATTTGGCAGGTTAACTCTTCATATTCTATCTCCCGGTTTCTCTTCTCGGGTAATATATCTCTCTTGGTGAAATGATGTATAATCATCTTCTCCATGATTAATTACATTTAGAGGCAGTTCTATTACATTGTGATTAACACTAAACATTGTGACAAGGTTAAGAAAGCTTACATTTTGAGTCATAAAAACATTACCATTTGTTTCTAGGAACTCCAATAACTGAAAAACATTTTGGTCATATATGATTGACTTTCGTCCAGTAAGTTAATGCTGGTAGGTCTGCTTATGATCCATAATTGCAGCATTTATTAGTTTACAAAATATATTGCTTATGTTATGGACCTCGTGATGGATAAGTTGCCATTCAGTCACATAGTTTTAGTCTGCCCTATGATTCCCTTAGAGCGTTTCTGTGATCTTTGTATACTGTAGTCTGCTCATATTTCCTATTTGGAAGAACTACTTTGAACTATCCATTCTTCTGTTTTACCACAAAATGACCATCACAGAACTTTTGATACGGTTACAATGTAACTAGACTTTTAATTTTCTCAATATACCACGAGCCATAATGCATAGTTCACACGGTCATGTTCTGAAAAGTTTTAGAGTTTGAACTGGAAGATGCCAGTTACTATTACAATCAGATACCACAAATGTTTTTGTAAGCCCAACCATCTCTAGAAATAAACAACAGTATTGGCATAGCTCTGAATTTGCAAAAGTTGACTTCTTTCCTTCTGGAAATACCTAGTACATTTTAGAATTTAGAAACGCTGTGCTGCATCTGTAGTATGTTTTGCTTCTAGTGTCTGTACTAAATGTGTAATATATTTGTGTATGTTTTCCTAATCATTTGTTTTCCAAATCAGGAATTCAACACCTGGCACAATGGACATACTGTACCTTGTAAAGCTCATATATAATACTTCCTCCTTAAGAAGAGCATCAAATATCTCTCATTTAATTTGATCATCGTTCATGCCACTACCAGTTATGTATCTTCATGCACATCAAAGGACCAATTTAGTCATGTAGAATATTCGCAACATGAGGAACAAACCACCAAATTCTCAAATAGCTTAGGTCAATACGGATATCATTGGTCAGTATCTACTATAATATGAAAACTACCCACATAACATAATATTGGCAGGATTGGCTGTGTAAGTTGTTCTCTGACACTTTGGAAATTTTTCAAGGCAGTGTATGATGTGGCATAATTAGTTACTGGGTAAGGAATGACTGGAGGAAACCCATCCTTCTTTATGGGTGTGTGGTCTTGAGATATTAGAGTATGGCTGGCTTCCCAGGTTACCAAATCATTTGCTTTATTTTGAGCTTTTCTCCTTACAAAAATATCAAGATTTTTTTTCTGCACTGTGTAATATTGCATTTGTAAGAGGCAGTGCATCATCCTTAGGTACTTTCAAATTTTCACTTAGACAACAAGGTCTTGTAATTAATTTTGAAGGAAATTTCAGTTCTTGATGTGGTAAGTAGGCTGTCAACTTGGACCTACGTCTTTCTAAGCTTGTAATAGATTCATTTGGCTTTCCTATCAGAGAGATGGAGATACCTAGGAGGAAAACCATTGCTGTGTTTTGTACACAGTCCTTTCCATAGGATGAGGGACTATCCTCAAAATCATAGTTATTGAATGCACCAGTGATAAAACTGCTAGTGCAAAAGTGACTGGGAATTGGAGTGCTGGTCCATTCATATGACTTTATGACATATAGATATCTCCTCCTGTTAAGATTCATTGTAGTTACTTGACAGACTGAGACGATATAATGATATAATCAGTTCTTTGCTTTTACATTTATTAAGTATATTGCGGGCTGTCATCATGTATGGAGGTTTTTCTTTCCCGATGGAATAGCCGATGGAACATTTCATAATATATGATCTAGAACAAGCTGTATAGTTGAACTGCACATCATCTTTGTGCAGCGGCAGTCTTATCATCATCGTTCTCAATTTCTACTAGATCAACTTGTAGGATATAGAATTTAATTTTGAATAATGATGAGAAGAATGTTAGTAGAACATCGGACATTAAAGTTTTCCCTAGAAGGGCAGGGATGGGGGCATCACCAAATTTTTCCTACAGGTTGAAATTAATATCCTCCATGGCCTGTCTGGTAACATCACCAGTTTTTTTTTTTTTTTTTTTTTTTTTCAAAAAAATCATAGGATCTGATTTTTGCTGCCATTTCTTCTGCATTTAGTTAAGAAAAGAATGGTAAACATTGTTTCATTCTTTAATTTGGATTCACAGAAGGTGATACTCTCTTTGTTTAACTTAAGCAAGAATCCTTTTATTTTATTGTTGTGTAAGTTTACCTCATCGTCAAAATTTCTCATTAGTTCCTTGGGATTCTTAAGAGTGAATCCATAGCCTGCTTCAAGAAAAGGTTTTAAGATATCTATAGCTCTTGAATAATTTTAATTTCTTTTATAGTGTCCCATGTCGATGATGTTTTTCTGTTTTTCTCATGGAATTTGGTAGGCACGATTTCATACATCTGTTATGAGTAAACATGTCAACAACAAAAATATTGCGGTCACTGTCGAGATCTGCAATCCTTTTAAAAAATGTCTTCATAGAAAGTTGCAGCAACCCAGAAATTGTATTCCTGTTGATTCTCACATATCTTGAACTTTTTTCCGATGTGATAACCTCCCTGACTGATGAAAGCCAGACAGGGGTTCGAGTCCTGCTCAGATTCGTTAGTTCCTTTGGTTGCTTCAATTTCACCATTCTTGTGAACTAAGGATGGGGGCTTTGGGGGAACCTATAAGTCTATCTGCTGAGTCATCAGCAGGCATTCCTGGGCCTCCTTGGTCTTAGGTGGAGAGGGGGCTTGGACGCTGATCATATATATATATATATATATATATATATATATATATATATATGTATGTATGTATGTATAGATATATGTATATATATATATATATATATATATATATATATATATGATATATATACATATATATATATATATATATATATATATATATATATATATATATATATAAATATATATTTATATATGGTCATTCTCTAGGGCATTGTCCTGCTTGCTAGGGCAATGTCAATGTCTGTTCCCTTTTCTATTTATGAGCAGCATTTCAACCTTTAAACATCTGTTGTTGTAACTGAATCATATTCTGGCATTACTTCGTGATTGACGTGGTGTTAAAGATGATCCTCTGACTTATTTTTTGGTTGGTGAGTTAGGATTTGTTTGACCATTCTCTTCCTCACTATGATCCCTATTGATGATTACAATGCATATTAGATCTAATGTCTTCTTGAGAGAGTAACTTTTATATTACTCATTGGTTATATTATAACAGAGTTTTCAGTTTCTCGGATTAAACTTAGTCGGTTGAACACATCATATTTTCTGTCCACCTTCAGGAACTCTCTGGTAACTGCATTGAAAAGAATATAAATTCTGAAGAATCAGACAGCGTTGGTGCGGGCATTCTTATTACTGTTTAAGTGAATCAGTGGCCTCATCAACAGAAAACTTTTAAACAATATCACATCTATCACTTGCTGCATCCTCATCAATTGTGACCAAAAATCCTCCATAACAGGGATGTGTATGACACCTGGCGTAATGGTACACCTGGTACACAATGTCCTCAACAACAGACATTGTAAGCATGACCTGGATACTGAGGCAGGGTGGATGAAGTCATGCAGGTAAAGGTAGCTGATGTTATCCTTCCACGCCTGTTCCTTGAGTTTGGCACCTGTGTTCTCAACCCTCTTCATTTGGGGTGTTTGGCTGTCCTCCTCCTTACCAGATTCGGTGTCCAGCTCTGGAAGTTTCTCGAGCACTACACGAGTCACAGAACCAACATGTTGAAAAAAATAAGGTAAGCAACTTTATCAAGATGAAAACTCAGTAGGGGCTGTCAATAAACCCATTAACATAGTAAATAAAGCTAACTGGTAGGAGGTTATACAATTCAATACAAATCATGAAAGTTAATCATTAATAATACAATCAGTAAACTATAGAAATTATCCCTATTAACTCACCAAATGCAGTTCCTCCTCGATGAAATATATGAGAAAATCGAGGTCGTTGGTCTCATAGTAGATGGATTCCAGATCATTATAGAATTATATCTCGCTTTCATAGCTTTGACTGAAAACAAACAACATATGCTTCACATCTGCCGAAGAATAAGAGTGGGTTTTTGGAAGCTAAAAAACTATAAAACATTAGTTACAGTTTTCACTATCATACTACTGTAGTCAGTTACGTGATTTTTTTTTTTTTTTTTTTTATAAAAGCATTTATGGCCACACACTCACATGAGTATATTTTTTGGTTATATCCGTCATGTAAACTTAAATTTGCTGGAAATATTACCTGGCCATACTAAAAGGACAAAAAGTGATTATAAACCATTGAAAAGGCCTTGGAGGATTTTATGTATTACTAGGCTATATTAAAAGAACAAAAGTTTTGTTTTATAAACTTATGGAAATGCCAATAAAGATTCCATGTAGTCCTAGGCTATCCTAAAAAAAAAAAAAAAAAAAAAAAAACTTAATGTAATTGTAAATGTTGTCTTTCAGACCTCTTGGAAGTCCACTAACAGTAATTATATAACAATAAGCTATACTGAAATTACACAGACATAGGGTTGATATTATCATTTCTGTCTCCTAAAATACACTTTCATTAAGAAAAGGAACTAGAAAGTACTATTTATTAGAATATTACACAAAAGTAACAACACTTAGATAGTGTTGCCACTAAATCCATCAATAATTCAATGTAAATGTGTACCAGTTGACCCACAATGAAGACCCAGTGTTTCCTGGTAGACCTTGCATTACGATATAACACTTCAAGGATTAGTATGGTATCTGTAACCTGTGCAGCTCACCCTTTCCCGGAGACCCAGGCTAGTGGTTTACTCTAAGCTGCGCATAATTCCCGTTCGAGATATTGACCATGTATTTGAAAGAATTTCACTTATTGCCTCTAACAGCACACTACTTTCAATTATTTCATCATAAAACACAATAATTGAACTATACTATGTTAAATTTTCAGACTTACCATGATTTAAGACCGTATAGTGTTGCAGAGAGCAGAAGCTGAACTTTGCAGAGGTTGCTTGTTGAAGGATTGCGCAAACACCCACTCACTTCGTAGATATTTCCCACGCATATGTAAACACTGGGATGCCCTAGTGGGCTAACTAGAGACTTGAATTATATTCCTAATGGATAAAACCATATGATCTGATGTACTTTACTCAACTTTGTTCATTAGACTTGAAAAGATGGCAAAAGATGTATCCCATAAGAGGTATTTGCTGTTGTACAAAACACCCGAGAGTTCCAAAGTCTGTTTGCACAACCATTCTTGAGGAGAGCGCTTTTGTGTTTTCCACAATAGATAGCTATCTTGTTAAAAGGGCTCTAAAGTACAACAGTACATCACACAAAATGGTCTACTATTCTTCTACAGAATATACGAACAACAAAGATGTGCTATTCCAGGACAACAAAGTGGGGTAAAATTTCAAGTTACTGTTTAGGGAATTTCAGACTTCAAATTTTAAAAGATTACTAGATGTTTAAACCAATAAAACCCAATAAAAAGCCTCTCTTGCTTCAATTCACAATGAAGCATGTTCATATATGAGATTGTTTATGTTTGTGTGCTGTATCTATGATTGTGTGCTGTATCTATAGAGAGAGAGAGAGAGAGAGAGAGAGAGAGAGAGAGAGAGAGAGAGAGAGAGAGAGAGAGAGAGAGAGAGCGTAGTCAGGCCCATTATATAATTTCACCAGATTTTTTGGGAAAATATCAAAACTATATATTTTGGGAACTTTACTATATAAGTAATCAGAGAAATAATGTTTCAATTTTGCCATGATACCTATAAGGCCTCCATCCTCGATTTTACAAAATGGCTGCCATTAATAATGGTTTCCATCAATATATCAGCCTCTAAACATCGTGGAGGTATGATTTGGACAAATAAATCACCCTTTTCGGGGTAAAGGAATCCAGTGGTATAAAAATAAGTTAGATTCAACCGCAAACTTATTTGACTTAAATGTTCCGTTTTATTGAATGTTTTACAAGTGATCAAACATGAACATTTTACCAAGATAGTGTCTATTAAGAACCAACATGCTCCTCATGACTAAAACGTGTTTAATCTTTTATGCAACTAAGGGGTCTTTACATGCCATCACTATCATTGTCATCATCAGTTTCATACTTATTCTGTGTGTCCTTATCATTCAAGCACTGCCATAGATCGATACAGGATAATTTCTTTGTTCTGCAAGAACATCTGGCAGAAGATCAGTCTACTATGCATTGGCAGCTAACCAAGTCAATGATGCTTTGGAGCTGCAAGGGTATCTGTCATGGTTGGTTTCAATTGCCCATTTGACTCATTGTGGGACCCATTCTGTAAGGGGACAAACTGAGGATCCTGCAGAGCAATGCTGGTCTGTTCCCACACTCTGGCCTGAATATGAACTCAGGACATGTTGTCTCAGAGTTCCGTGGGTAGGAGGTAGATTATCACTTTCTGCCATATGCTTGCGGAGGAGATACCATCACATTTTGGAAATGGTCTTGATGTAGTTGCCTTTGGGGAGTATGCTGCAAAGATGAAGCTAGTGAGAGTAGTTATTTTTGGCTCGAAAGCATCTGCAGAACTGATTATTTCTATCTGTGCTTTCATTTAGACTATAAAAGAGAATTCATCTAGTGTTGCCAGTGCTAGTGAAAGCATGGAAGGCTGGCAAAGCTTTTGCTCTCCGCCCGCATACCTCTCCATATTGTGTCTATCCCCATAACCTGAGAGGCCTTGAAAAAGGGACGTGTTCTTCAGCATAAGATCATAGTTTACTATGACTAACACTAGGACATCTGCATCTGGGGAGAAGACAACCATCTATGCATCTGATGGATTCACTGTGATGCCAGGAAAGCCTTGTAGATCAACACTGTGTCTGCTTCTTCATGATTATTGTCGTGGAATAGCACATCTTTGATGTTAATATGTTCTGAAGAAGAAGGGATGACCATTTTGTGTGATGTACCGTTGTACTTTAGAGGCCTTTTAGCAAAATAGTTATCTATTGTGAAGAACACAAAGGCACCCTTCTTCAAGAATGGTTGTGCATACAGACCTTGGAACTCTTGGGTGTTTTGTACAACATCATTGGCTATAACTGTTTGAATCAGCAGGTTGCTGCCATCCGAAGCACAGTAATCTTGTGAACTAAGAAGATTCATCGGCATCTTTTTGCAGCCGTTGTGAGGAAGAGTCAGAGCCAGTTCCTGGACCTATGCATTTTATTATGCATAGGGTGGTCTTAATGCTGCTGATTCTCTTCTTGCTTGTAGTTAGTCTAAATCCGTACATGATGTTGTGATTCACCGAGTGTTGCTCTGTCAAAAGCGTTGGTCCTCCTTTGAGTTTTCATGCTGTCACCATGTGGATCGTGGTATACAGTTCAGCTGGAACATTATTGATTTGTATCTTTGAAAGTTTACGATGAATTTCCTTATTAACTGTGCTGCTCGGTAGACTGTCTTGATGGTGTTCTCTTCATCACTATGACTTTCCCTTGCAGAATGAACCATACATTCCTTGCATGTCTCTCGGAAACAGAGAACAGCTCACTCCCTTCTATTTTTTTGAAGATAGGACTTCAGGTTTGGTAAGGTACGAGTGAGGATCTTTACTTTAAGCTACTTTCTATTGAATGTAGGTACAGGATTTTCTAGGCCTTCTGTGTCAACCATATTAACATATGTGATTTAGATGTCTTCCATAGGTAAGTATGTGTAGACATAATTGAGGTTAATCAGCCTGTAGATTTGTACGTTGTAGTAAGGGCTCTTTGCAGCCTGTTCTTCCTCTACTTGTGCTGACTTCTTGCTGTCCATGAAAAACATGCTTTGTAGAGCAGGTTTCGTGGTACTTGTACATCAGTCTTGTTTTCAGTGTGTCATTACTAGATCTTTCAAAAGCCTGTTTAAGAGATTTCCAAGCACTGACTGCCTGATATGACAGAGCAGCTCATCATCTTTTTGATAAAATAAACGTTGTTCGACATCCAGTGGATATGTGCAGGACCTCGTGAATGGTTTTGATGAGCTGGATGTTGAGGAGCTTGATTTACGCCATTTCAGTGCTTACTCTTTTCTGCCCATATTTCTTGGCAGTTTGTCGGCCAGTAGTTCATACATGTGCATGATAGCCTCTAGCACATTTGATTTGATCTTTTCTAGTTGCATTTGAATAGAAACTATCATGATAAACTGCCAGATTTGTACAGAGAATTTTTTTTTTTCTTGTACAGGTTTCCAGTTCTTAAACCTCAACATAGTTGCCCTCATGTACACTTGCCCTCTCTTCTACTATGGCCAGCACATGCGGGTATAATCTATCCATGGGTGTTGCACCAACTCTTCCCTTTGAGCATCAGACTGGAACAGCAAACCTTGCTTCCAGTGGATAGATTCCTGGCTTTGACAAGTCCTTACTTCACCAGCTTGTGGTATGTAATTCATGTTTAGAACCTGAAAATAAAAAACGTAATACAATCACCGCCATCTTATATGTAGGGTACAGTAACTGGTTCAAGATACATAAAATAGGCCTACTTTAATAATCAGACCACTAAATGAACATGTCCTTAAGATTAATGCTCATTATGGCCTAATGACCAATTTGTCTTATGAAATTATAAAGTATTTGTAGTAACCACTGTAACAAATATATCAATGCATTGGATTCCTTTGCTTTGAAAAATTATAGTTTAGTTGTCGAAATAAAAGCTCTATTTAATTGAGTTGCTCAGAGTATGAAGAATACATTTTTTCATATCAGCCATTTTGTAAAATTTAAGATGACGGCCATATGGGACTTGGTCCAAATTGAAGAATTGTTTTTTTCCTGATTCCTTATATTATAAAGTTTAAAAAAAATTTATAGTTTTCATACTCCACAATAATCCATGAAAAGTTAAAATCCAAACATAATGAACCTGCCTAGAGACAAATTTATTTAGGTAATAAAATGGTTGAAATAAGCACGGAACCTAAGAATGGAAATGAGATGGTGATTATTTCTTTTATCTAGGTCGCTTTACCTTAAGTAATTTACGGGTACCGGATCTATTATACTCACCTACCCTCAAACTACTCATACTTGCCTCCCTCAACGATCCCGTTACCCTGTTTCCTCCCCTTCAATCCAGGAAGTGATGGAGCTCAGGGCTGTCTCGGCGACCACTTCATCACGCTAAAAGGATTAATTACGGAGCGGATGTTGACTCGTGGTTGAGTGAGGCTGACGGAGATGGAGACAGGATTTTTCTTGATAAGAAACGGGGATACGGGCCAGGGTTGACGGGGGATAAGTGTTCCCTAGGGATAAATAAGGGCATATAACTGATACTTATCTTAAAACTTTTATCTATTGATGGTTTTCCAAAGAGTCCTTGGCTTTAGAAAGGAAATTATTGGATTATGGAAAGGAAAGGAGTAAGAGGGTCTCTGGTGTCCTTGTCCTAAAATAAGGCTTTGGGAAAATCCATCTCTTGCTGTTAGTGATCGTAAAGGCAGATAGGCTGGCGTTTGCGTGAAGGATAAAATCTTATAATCAAAACTCTGAGAGGCATTGTTTAAATCCCCTTTTCAGAGAAAATAGTTTTGATAGAAACCTTTGAAAAGGACAAATATTGATAAATTATTTATTGACTGAAATTGAAGCTATCAACTCTTTGTTCAACTACTGTAGGACTCACTTGATGATATTTTTGGGCGTAGCAGGAAATAGATGTGACTTTACTTATATATATATATATATATATATATATATATATATATATATATATATATATATATATATATATATGCCCTTATGCCAATAGATATATCAGCAGCCACAGGAAGGGAAATAAAAGAGATAAATAATAAATGCTTTCGTGTTATTTCAGCCCATTTTCTAGGTACAATTATAAAAATACTAAAATAAATATACAAATTTAACATAGATGCTAAAATAATTTCATAAATATCTAAGTCGGGGAAAGGAGTTAAAATTGAAATAAGAGATTGAGACCAGCTCAACAGGTGCATATAATGGAAACAAGCTTAGAAATTTCTCTAACAACAAAGGCGCCTGTCTTGTACATTCCATAACATATATCTATTAAGTCACTATGATATTTTATTCTAATAGATTCAATGACATTTCTCGCAGTTATATTGTTGCATTATAAAAGAGCTTTAGCTTAATCCCACTCAGTCTCATAATTAAAATTGTCATATTTAAAAGTGATGTATTAATATTTATCCTGTCCTAACATTGGATCTATGCGGTTTAGTTGTAGTTGTAACTCCCTTAATGATAATTGCAATTCTTGCAAGGAACCTTATGAATGCAGCCATTAGAAACTATAGGAAAATACTTAATCGTTATATTTTCAGGGTGTTTGAAAATAAAAAAACAACGTGTATATTAAGATTCTCACAAAAATTTGAACCACTGTTAAAAGAACATTATAAGTAAATTTTGATGGCTAAGTCTCTTTCGTCATGACTGAATAAAAAGTGTTTGTTTTTTGGTGCTTTTTGTAATACATTTTCAATCAAATACCCCAGTATAAATGAGATGCTGAAATATTTTAAAATCTTTCCTCGTAGAAATATTAAACTAAAAGTTGCCTTCTAGTTTTGATTGCTGTGATTAGTGTAGTAATGAATTTCATAATATATTTTTGTTGGTTTTCTATAAACTGAAAATTTAAAGCCATTTGGGTCACAGTGTATATTTTCATCTTAAAATGGAGGACTAATATAATTTTGAAGGTTTCAAACAATCTAGTTTCTTTGATTTAATCGCCAAATAAGAATAGCATAGTAAGAATCGATACGTGCTAAGATCTAAGCTAATTTATTATGGCACTGTACTGCACGTGTTTCACACATGGTCACCCACTGTAACGGTATTTTAATTTCTATTGTTATCTCACAACACCTCACTGTAAACAGAACCTGTTTAAGCCTATCTTTTCCTGAATTGTTGTGTTCGATTTTGAGACCTCCTTACTCTGAAATTCTTGTACATAAGCCCACTGTCTGTTGACATAAAGTTAGTTGCATTCAACTCGCCTCTCAGTTATCACCTAACAGCTTGCTTGCACAATTGGTGGCCCGGGAGTGACCTCCTACTTGCACAAAGGGAAGGTTTTCTCAACGCTCGACCTCCTGAAGGTGTATTATCAGGTGTCCATGAACCCAGAAGACATCGCCAAGACCACCATCACCACCCCCTTTGGAACATACACTTTCAATTACTCCTGTTTTGGCCTTTATAATGCTGAGGCCACTTTCAACGCCTCACTATGATATTTTATTCCAATAGATTCAATGACATTTCTCGCAGTTATATTGTTGCATTATAAAAGAGCTTTAGCTTCATCCCACTCAGTCTCAGAATTAAAATTGTCATATTTAAAAGTTATGTATTAATATTTATCCTGTCCTAGCATTGCATCTATGCTGTTTAGTTTTAGTTGTAACTCCCTTAATGATAATTGCAATTCTTACAAGGAACCTTATGAATGCAGCCATTAGAAACTATAGGAAAATACTTAATCGTTATATTTTCAGGGTGTTTGAAAATAAAAAAACAACGTTTATATTAAAATTCTCACAAAAATTTGAACCACTGTTAAAAGAACATTATAAGTAAATTTTGATGGCTAAGTCTCTCTCGCCAAGGCCACCATCACCACCCCCTTTGGAACATACACTTTCAATTACTCCTGTTTTAGCCTTTATAATGCTGGGGCCACTTTCAATGACTCATGGATGACCTCTTAGGGGACCTCCCCATCTGTGTATGTTACGTGGACGACGTACATGTGTTCTCTCCCTCCAAAGAGGAACACCTCCGTCACCTACGCATTGTGCCTGACCGCTTACAACAGAACGGCCATGTAGTCTGGTACGACAGGTGTACCTTCGGTGCCAGTAAAGTATCATTCTTAGGACACCGCATCACTCCTGAAGGAGTCCACCCCCTTCCTGAAGAGTTAGCAGCTATTCAGAACTTCCCCACGCCCTCGAACGTCAAAGCACTGCAAGAATTTGTGGGCATGATCAACTATTATCACTCTTTCCTGCCAGCCATCGCCGTCACTCTTACTCCCCTCTACACCTCCCTCAAGAGCAAGCCAAAAGACCGGAAGTGAGATCCTTTCCAGAAGCGTCCTTTTCCAACGCAAAGAATGCCCTATCAACCACTGCTGCTCTCACTTTTCTTATGCCACATGCACTTCTCCTCTCCACCTATGACAGCAATAATGCTATTGTTGCACTACTTTAGCAGCTGGATGATGGCTCGCCCCGCCCATTGGCCTTCTTCAGTATAAAACTGGCCAAGGCAAAACGCGGCTACTCTACCATTTGGCTGTCAATCACTTTTGTCACTTAAAAGGTACGCCCTTTGTCATTTGCACAGACCCCATGATTCTGGTGCACGTCTTCAGTTGACAGTTCAACGCCTGGTCCGCCATCAATGCTGACATCTTTCTGCTGTGGCTGAATGCAACTGTACCCTTTAACACCTTGGGAAAATGAGTCTCATTGCCGATGCCCTGTCAAGAAACACATTTCCCGCCATTCAGCTGGGATTGGATTACAACTCCTTGGCAGAAGACCAATGAAAAGATCCAGAGGATCAAGCATGTAGGACGTCCTGCACATCCCTCCCTGGGGAAGATGTCCCCCTCAACGCCACCCTCCTCTGTGATGTCAGTACAGGGAAATCTCGACCGTGGATACCTGCTGCCATATGCTGACAGGTGTTTGATTTCATTACCTCATGCCGATCTACTGCACAGTTACTGAAGACGAATTTCATTTGGCACGCCATTAGTAAGGATGCTAAGGATTGGGTCCGCGCCTGTACGTCATGCCAAACTTCAAAAGTACATCAGCACACAGATTCAGGTGTGGGCACCTTCTCTCAACCTCTACATCGTTTTTCCCACATTCAAGTCGACGTAGTAGGTCCCTTACCCGTATCACAGGGACATCGTACCTATTTACTTTCATCGATTCCTAACGCCCATTGGCCTTTTATGTCATTTAACGTTGAATTCAGCACCCCAATTTGATAATGCTTTGAATCATTACGATCCAATTAAGTAATGATGAATTCCATTAAATTTACTTTATTGTCTTAATGTAAGTTTAATCTCATAGATATTACAGTTAATTGACCAAATGCTATTCGTAATTAATCATTTTTTTTTTGTAAACTAAATCCAAATTAGATGTAATATGTTGTTAAGAAATAATCAAAGAAATTATTACAGGTATGTGTTTTTGACATGTAAAGTTCTAGGTATCTACCGCAAAATCCACTTTGTATCTTTTCTTAGTTCGGCTATAACAACATAAACATAAAAAAAACGTTTTAAACACGTTGTAGAACAAACATATAGGAACGGAAACTATACACGTGAACTGTGAGCTATGATTACATCTTGCTGAAGCAACAGTTCTAGAGATTATTATTTAGCACATTCCTTTTGTTAACGGAAATGATATTATGAAAGCATATCAAGTGGACAAACTAACATTTAACATATCTAATTAACTAGACATTTGGTAGCTGCAGATAACATTCTTGCTGACCAGAAGAGTTTACATTCAGAACAAACAATGGATAAATGGTATCCTAATATGCTGGTAAAATACACTACAGACCTGTAAAACACCTGTCATCAAAGCCTATTAAATGATGCCATACTCATTGCCCTATATAGCTAGGAAAGATTTCAAAGGAAAGTGTTGAGAAGCTTTTCTCCTGTAAGTACATTTCGGCTCGTTTCTAAATTTTCAAGAGTAGCCAAATGCCTCTTCGGTCACGTTCAGGCCTCTATACAACCTGGGAGTTATTAGGTGTAAAGGGATATTGCTGAGGGACTTTTATTGCTACCATGTGGAATTCTCGAGGGCTTACTCTTGATAGTTTTTGGTACATTGCTTAAGCCAAATTTGCATGAATCCCCTCGCTCTCTCTCTCTCTCTCTCTCTCTCTCTCTCTCTCTCTCTCTCTCTCTCTCTCTCTCTCTCTCTCTCTGTCAGGATGCCTGAAAACTTTAAATCAATCAAAACTCTCTCTCTCTCTCTCTCTCTCTCTCTCTCTCTCTCTCTCTCTCTCTCTCTCTCTCTCTCTCTCTCTCTGTGAAAACTCGAAGGTGAAATAGTTAAAATAAAAGCGATATATTTGTTTTAATTGAAGTATGTGGCACATAAGCGAACTTATTTTACCTCCATATTTTTCATAAGATAGAATTACAGCTATAGCAAGAATGTATAAATATTTGCTTTTTAATAATAGTAATCACATTGTAAAGATAGAATCATTAGTGTAGGAGATATCATAGAAAAACGATAAATCAATTGTTCAATTTTAGTATGCGTGTCCATTTTAATTTGTCTGATAGCGTGCACATGTTCGTATGTGTGTGTGTGTGTGTGTGTGTGTGTGTGTGGGTTTGTGTAAATGTTTGGCGCATGCATGAGTTACGTCAGTTTTTGCATTAAGATAACCTGAAAATGGACTTGTAATGATGAACACCAATAGTGGTTGTAAATAACAGTGTAGCTGTCCGGAATCTTCAGAAATGCCATTTTTCTATTGTCTTTCATATTTCTAAATTCTCTCTGCATATTAGTTTCTTTACACTTTCCAAATTTTAGTCAATGAATTGAAAGAGCTTGGAAAGGAAAAATTAAATTTTTACGTAAAGTTATGTCCTTGTTTCTGATTTTGCCATGATTTAATAAAGAATTACTTTTATAATAGAAGATGAAACAAATCTGAATACGTCGAGCTGTAATTCTGTATAAAAACTGACAGCAGTAGCTACACAAACTATAGAATCTTAAAACCATTTGTTGAATGGACTTCTCGAAGCTGATAGTTTGCAGTAGTTATGTTTACTGAAGGTTGCTTTAGATGTGTTTATAATGTCTGCTTAAAGAGTTCATACATGTACAAGCAGGAAAGCAAACATACATGCATGGCCTATTATCATGGTTAAATAGAGAAACAGATTGCGAATTTTGTTTTATTTGACTAAAGGCCTAAATATGAATTTTCACAAACCGAACTCTCAGTTGAGTTCTTATTTTCAGCAGTGATTTCCGGCTTACACTGGCTCCTCTATGTAAGCAGATGTCTCGACAGGCTCAGAAATGCTGAATCTACTAAAATCGTGGAAATCTCTGCCAGTGGAAGATTCCATGTTCCAAAAATGTAACATACCTATGACGCTACATATGTTTTATACAGCGTATACTGTAGAATATATAATTTGTTTAGGAGGACTCCTGGGGAATTAACCTGCCCTCCAATACTATTCATTCTCGGAGGAGGTGTGCACATTTCCTCTTGTTTCTAATAGTATGTTTGGTAAATGGAGGGCACTTCAAACTGGGGCAGGTGACGATCTTCACGCTGAAATACAAAGAACCCATTTATGATTGATTATATTTATGTGATAAAACATGAAAATTACAGATATATAAAACAAAAATTATATTGAAGATTTAACGCAGTATATAACTAAAAAGTGTCCATAAAAGTAAATATAATTGTCCTCACATTTTTTTATTTTACTCTATATTATTTATGAACACTGTAGACAAAAAAGATTATAGTTGTATTATTAATGGTAATAAATATTGTTATCGGCACTCCTGGGGTTGTCGGCCACACAGATCCGAGTTGACGGGGCAGGGACAGTAATGGGCTCTCTAACCTCTTCTTGCTTTACGTGTTTCCTCTTATGGCACAATTTCTGTAACATAAACCAACCACCAATTCAAGCCATTACCAGAACATTTAACATAGCCCATCCCTATACTTCAATATAGTGTTAAATGAGCTAATATAGGGTGTACTGTATCCTGTCCGACTATTCTGTTAACCGCACATATATGTTTAAATTTATTTAGTTTCCTTCACCTGAGTCATCTCAGAACAGAATGACGACTGTTCAGTAGGCAGAAAAACATACTCCATATGATTCTGTAGCTCAACTAAAAGAGACCAAAAATTATTTGTTTCTAGTATTGATGGAGTTACCTTCCTTGAGCACATTATTCTTTCTAATTCCCGTATTAAATTGGCCACTACAGTTTCAAACACAAGTGAAGAGAAAAAGACAAAAGTACTTAACTATGTGAGTATGAGTTCTTTTTCAGTTTTGGCCGCTCTGCCTTCGCTCAGTTAACATGTTTTAACACAGTATTAATCAATGTTTCTAATTCACCCGCTACAAGCTCAAATTTGTAAAATTTGATTTTTTCTTGGATATTCATTAGTCAAACCTTGGTGCATATTTAAGTAAAACTTTACATGACTATGTACATCCCGCAGCTTGCCCTTCAATACCACATCAAAGAAAGTGAACATAAGCACCAAGATTATCAAATGGTTAGTTCTAACAGGACCCAACATGGGGACCCCCCTATAGGACTCAAATTACTCTCTGCTATTCTCGATAAATTCTCTAACATGTCTAATCTTTCACAGTAATGCTTGTTAGTTGCGAAGGCCATTTCCATCTTTTTCATGCAAAGGAACCCATTTAGAATGCACATAATCATATGCACACAATCCATCAACACTACCCCTCCTCGAGGCTGATTGCCAAATCTCTTGCTACTGTTCCTTTGGGAGCTGCCCCGACCCCACAACCAGGATTCATGTAAGGATTACTGCTGCCCGACTGTGAACACAGTATTTTCCCATTTGCTATACTATATAACAGTTTCCTGCAAATGTCTAGGGCCGAGGTATACTAGAAAACTGACATTTACTGTCACACTGCTAACCCTAACTCATTATTCACACTAATAAGCAAGCATCATGAAAGTTATTTGTAACCCACGCAGTACAAGAAATGAGGCATAAACAGAAACTTTTTCCTTCTCATTAACACCTGGAATGTTGTACATGTGATACGGGGGTACATTTTTGCTTACACTTTAGGAAACTATATCATCAGATATCTCATGTATACATAGCCTTTGGTACTCAGACTCTTCATCTCTTGACCTTGGCCTCGTATGGACCCCAATATTCCATCTCTAGCTTGTGCTCCCTTGTGTGGAATCTCTTTAGATAATCACGATCTTTCACAAGTACATTGATGGGTCCAGTCCAAAACCGGCAGTCATATTCATTACAGCATCTCTTTATTTGCTTTTACTAAAAACCTTTCATTGGTGCTTATTACCATCCATACCAGATTTGATAGTTACACGTGGTACTGCTCAGAGGAATTGTTTGGTAATTATTGAGTATTTACCAGGACCTTATGTGGTAGCATGGGATCCTATCTATCACTAGAATAAAAGGCATAGCCCTTATTAATATAATGTATGCAATGTTTAAGGCCAGCTGGACAGTGAAAGCTTGGAAAACCAATGACCATGATCATCAGTCATGAAGTAACATAAAATTCGCACCAATTCCCGAGTGGATTCTACTTAGCCCTCAGCTGAAGGCTTACATGCAGTCACTGAAAAAAGTTATATTTCTATCATGTCTGTGACTGCATACTTCACATTATTTGTGAACTCTTTATCATTATCACTAATCTTTTCAGACAGCCAAACTTTGCAACGAAGGAGATCAACATATGGGCAAATAAATTTGTAGTTTTGTCAAACAAGGTGTAAATATGTGGGTATCTAGTAATTATGTCTTCGAATCCACATAGACATTTGTATTGCTTCATGCCAATAGGAAAATGTCTTACCACATTCTCAACTATTCTACAGAACTTAACAGGCACCACAGGTCACTTTTTGGCTTCTTGTAATGAGGTTTGGTATACCTTAAAGCAGTTACAGTTACACGCTATTCTTACTGTTCTATCAGTTCCCAACTACCCATCACATGTTCTGATATGTACAATATGGATAATTCAATTATTTGACCCACCATTGTACAACATTCACTTCCTTGCACAATATAGTATGTCCTTTTGTACGAGAAATTTCCCTTGCAGTAAATTCAAAATTGATGGGTACCTGTCTGATTCTCCTCTGACTATGGGTCACACTTGTGCCATCCATTCATTATTTTTTTGCCCCACTTGAGCCTCATCTCATCCCACTGCATAAGTTATTCACATCGGCATCATCAGAGTACTCATTCTGGACACCCCTTTATGCGTCCTGTGTCACCCATATGCATTCCTCTAGCTCAGCTCAGCTCTCTCTCTCTCTCTCTCTCTCTCTCTCTCTCTCT
This sequence comes from Palaemon carinicauda, assembly GCF_036898095.1. Lineage (NCBI taxonomy): Eukaryota > Metazoa > Arthropoda > Malacostraca > Decapoda > Palaemonidae > Palaemon > Palaemon carinicauda. The sequence goes on from NC_090725.1 coordinate 181,696,978, forward strand.
CTCTCTCTCTCTCTCTCTCTCACCACTCTTCTGTACTATTTTTCTTAGCCTTATGGCTCCCTTTCTTTTGTCCATCTGCCACGGGTACTTCTCGGTTTTCTATTTGACTTTACTCTTTACTCTATGACTAACTGATCGAACATCTTGGGTCTTTTGTTCTTCCTTCATCATCTGTGGCCTAGTAGTTACCCTCTATTACTGTGCCTCCGGAGAGGATATTAGCTATGCTGTTAGCTTTGTCTGTTGTGTGGATAAAGTCACTAATATAATGGTTGTTCTATCCACATAGCTAGTTTTGTTGTTAGATCCCCCAGTAAAACAAGTTCCATGTGGGCCAATGATCCAACAAAAAGAACCAATGACTTTTCAGGACTCAAAGAATTGTCAGGGCCTTTTAATGTCGTACTATAGAACTTTTCTGCTCCTTTTAGTATCAAGAAAGCAAAAGAAACCGGCCACTCTGTACCCTCACAGTCTCTGCTAAATTATTCTGCTAATAGCTACGCCATTTATATCTATTGTCAACAAAATTGGTCGACCAAATCTAGGATATGTAAGTAACTTAATACTAGCTAAATCAGCTTTCAGATGGATAAAGGGCTTCTTTTCTATGACTCTCTAATTAATTTTGTTCTGCTTCTTTAACACATCTAAGGGTCTCGCTGTTTCTCCCAGATTTTTGATAAACTTATGGTAATACCCAGTAAGCCCTAAAAAACTAGCTACATCCTTGGGAGTACTTAGCCGGGGGTAGATTCTGATTGCTTCTACTTTACTAGAACGGGGTGAAATAGCCTCTGGGGTCACTAAGTGAACCAGAAATTCTACTAGTCTATGAAAAAAGTGATATTTTATGTACAAAGCTTCCAAAACCTTTTTAATTTTTTGTTTAAGTTTTAACTGTTTTCCTGATTATTACGATGTTATCAAGATAAACAAAAACATTTTGACCAGTCACAAGGGATAGTACTAACATCATAACTATCTAAAATTTATGAAGAACTTTTTTCAAACTGAAAGGAAGGAAATTGTATCGAAATAAATGGCCATTTGTTACAAAGGCCGTTTTACTTTTAATGCTTCCAGGATTAAAATTTTATGGTAGCCAGATTTTAAATCAATGATGGCATAGTTTTGGCTTCCTGTACCTTTATGAACAACTCTTTGGTCGAGGGCAAAGGCTATGCATAATCTTTAGTTATAGTGTTCAATTTCCTATAATTGACACAGTCTTACCAAGTCTTCATTCTTTCATACTGTCGCATTTGGGGAAAGTCTAGGGGGATTTACTCTCCTTCATAATACATTCATTGGTAGTAGGTTGGCCAGGGCACCAGCCACCCGTTGAAATACTACCACGAAACAGTTATTGGCCCCTTTCTCTGGCCTGACAGTACTATACTGGATCCTTCTCTCTGGTTACGGCTTACTTTCCTTTTGCCTACACGTACACCGAATAGTCTGGCCTATTCTTTACATATTCTCCTCTGTCCTCACGCATCCGACATCACTGAGATTACCAAACAATTCTTCATTGCTCAAGCGGTTAACTACTGCACTGCAATTGTTCAGTGTCTACTTTCCTCTTGGTAAGGGTAGAAAAGCCTCTTAAGCTATGTAAGCAGCTCTTAGGAGAATACTTCAAAATCAAACCAATGTTTGCTAGTCATGGTTGGGGTCATAACCTATGTACCTTGATAATCCAACATTATTTTAATGTTGTTACTGTTCTTAAAATGTTTTGTTTGTTCATTACTTTTCATGTAATTTATTAATTTTCTTTCCTCACTTGTCTATTTCCCCATATAGGATCCTGCTTTCCAACTAGGGTTGTAGCTTAGTGAAGTAATAATAATAATTTGATAATTTCCAAGTAACTTCCTCTTGAGAAGGAACAGGAACCATAAAAGGCCTTGAGGTAATAGTCGTTGTTTGATTAGTTTCAATACTAAAGTGAAATTGATCAATCCTTCCCAGTGCTTATTTGGATACGATCCGACTCTTCTGATTTTGTCGGTAAGTTTGCTCACCTCTAGCACACACTCAATTGTTACCCAAAATAATCCTCCTTTCTCTTATGTTAATCCCCATTACAGGTATGATGTTCATTTTATTTCCATCAGACCCCTAGTTTAACAGAACATCTGATCACATGTCATGGGATTTTACATACTCTGTTATTCCCTACGGAAGAGGTTGAGAAGGAGAGATGGCTATAGTCTTTATTACCGATGGTGACACAATTTCCTCCTTTTTTGTGTAATGTCGTTACCCCCCCCCCCTCACTTTTATTTTCACTGTACATAGTCAGGAGTACCCTCATACCAGCACTTTTAGGGAATTACATTTGACATCACAAAATTTAGTCTTAAATACACCCTATGCCAGATATACCCAAGGTGAGCACTATTCCCAGGTGTTTCGAGGGCAATTAGTGTTGTTGGCTTTGGCAGCCTTGAGGTAATTCCTTGTTCAAGAAGCGAATTAGTAGCTCCTGTGTCTGGTATTTCTCTTTTTGACTTAACTGAAAGCTTTGCACCCACTGCCAGTACCTCGAGTCTCAATGCTGTTGCACCTGAATTTCTTTTCCCCTTGTGCAACGGTGGTGAGATTAGGAGTCCTGAAGAAGGCACTTCGATCCCTGAAGCAGGAGATTTCACTCCTCTCATTGGGCCTGGGCTGCTTCGTTGACTACTGCTACTGCCAGTTAGTTAGGCATAGTCTTCCCTCAGTGACCTCTGCCCCCTCATTTTTGGATCCTGGGTAAGTAATAGGAAAGGACGTTCCCTGGCTTCACATGGATAGGTGACCATTGGCCTGACAGTAGTAGTAGCAGCGAAACTTCTGGGGTGCCTACTCAGCTTGTAGATGACCTTCCTCCCCACTCTACCAACACATACCGAGATCTCCCCCTTGTTTATTAACTATGACCTCTTCACTGCATTGGTATGCCACCTGCCCTAGTTTACTACTTGTTTATCCAGATATGTTCTATGGTTTCAAGCTATCTATAATATTTGTGTGGCCATCACAGCATTTTTCAGTGATCGGTTATCATCAAACAAATATCTGCATAATGTGCTTACTGGTAATTATATATTTGAAATCTTTGGGCTGGGTGGAACTCTGGGTTGCTAAGCTATCACAATTCCTGTATATGGCCATGAAACTGAGAACGAACACTCCTATCTGAATTCATGGTTAATAGTTCTTCTGATCTCTTGTTGTGTTAAGCAAAGCTCATTTCCCTATTAGTAGTTGATATCTTCATTGTAGTCTCTTAAACATTCTCGTGGGCAGTGTGTCATTTACATTGCCGGTGCTTCCTCCTATAACACAGTATATGTAGTTTCTTCTTTCGTTCTTGCCACCCATGTGTGGCTACTTTACGGTCTTGCAGAAAGACCTCGATCGACAGAAACCCTTCACTGAGCTATTGGTTGTTGAACAGCCTGATCATTGACTGTAACTTAGATAATTTCTGGGCAACATCATCTGTGCATCTGTGTCTCTTTCTGTGTCTTTGTGTTGGTATAGCTTGGCACTGTTGGGCTGTTTTTTTTTTTTACTAATCCCTTGACTGAATATGTCAACCTATCGAGTCTATCTTCGAGGGGCTTTGGTACTGTGTGATTGTACATATTTATCATCAACTCCACTGGCCCTGACAGTCCCTTCAGCCCTATCTTCGGAACTAACAAACACTCCCATGGCTCTAATTTTCTTTGGTAATTTACACTTACCCTGCCATCATTAGTCTAACTCGTTTTTATTTTACAGCCCTACTCAGACCACACACCTCCTACTCTATTTGACCTAGACCTATAATCAAATAGAGACAGAATTTTTACTTTATTTGGTTAAAGTACTATATACAGTACAAATTATTACAAACCCAACTCTCAGATGAGTTCTTATTCTCACTAGTGGTTGGCAGCTTACACTGGTTTTTTTTGTGCTAGACGACCCTTGTCATCTTCAGAAATGCTAAATCTTCTAAAGTTATGTAAATCTTCACCAATGGAAGATTCCCCATTTCAACAATGTCATGCACCCAATGATGCTACATGTTTTGAATATAGTGTTTATGATAATTATATGATTATATCCTCTATCCAGGGGCTCGGAGACATACATACATGTATGTATGTGAATGTATTTATTTGTATATGCTAAGATACTAAGAAGAGAGAAAGGATGGATCACACAATATGAGAAGGAGGATAGATAGCAGAATATTAGCCCAAAAAATTTAGAAAATGTTGAATTATCTGTAACAGCCAAGGTAGAAGTGTATGCAGTATTGGTTGAACGAATTTTCCTTTATGGAAAGAAAGTATAGATGTTAAATGCATATAAATGTAATTAGGATTAAGATGCTGAGCCGATCTCTTTATATAGTAAGTGTAATATGGTTAGAAATATGGATATATATATAAAAAGGGCATCATAGTTGATGTGATAGATCAGAGTTTGGGCTGTGGTTTAGTCACGTTGAAAAAATGTGGACGACAATAGAAAGAGAAAAGTCATTAATGCATTAATGTTGTGAAGGAGAAAGAGAGGAAGCCTAGAAAACGTTGTGTAGATACAGTAGTATGAAAGTTGTATGGGAAAGGAGAAGGTAGTGATATCCAGTAAGAGCCAGAGATCGGGCAAGGAAAGGCTTCTTTGTATGAAGGGGTAAGAAGTGTCTAATGTTAAAAAAGTTTATTTTACATGGGGTGTTCATCCATGATTCAACAGTTAAAGGATGAACGTGGCTTTGACTGTAGTGTTGTTTATCTTTAGAGTTACCACCATATAAGGGAAAGCGCTGCGGAGTATGTGAGGATCAAAGCTACATCGTATTCTAGAAGTTTTATTCCTCTCTGACAAAATATGGGACTGTACTTCCCAATCATATATATATATATATATATATATATATATATATATATATATATATATATATATGTGTGTGTGTGTGTGTGTGTGTGTGTGTGTATGTGTGTGTGTCAACGAGCGCGTAAGATAAAAGGGTGAATAAAACATTACAAGTTAGAAATCCGGAAATTTTGTTCTAATTATTATCAACATTATTAGTATTAGTATTATTATTATTATTGGTATAATTATTATTGCTACCTAAGCTACAACCCTAGAGAAGCAATATGCTATAAGCCCAAGGGCTCCAACAGGGAAAAAATAGCCAAGTTAAGGAAATGAATAAACTACAAGGGAATAATGAACGATTAATATAGAATATTTTTAGAACATTAACAGGATTGGAATAGATATATCTTACATAAAATAAGGTAAAAGACTTATTTCAGCCTGTTCAACTTGAACAAATTTGCTGCAATTTTGAACTTTTGAAGTTCCACCGATTCAAGTACCGTATTAGGAAGATCATTCCTGAATTTGGCCACACCTAGAATAAAAATTCAAGAATACCGTGTAGTATTAAGCCCCATGATGAAGAAGGCCTGTATTATGGACAGGATGGCACTGGCCGGGAAGATCTGCATAAAAAAGGTCGGTCAGAATTATAAAAAAATCTTATGCAACATAACGAACTAATTGAACGATGGTGCCAGAGAATAATATTTAGTTCCGTAATAAGAAATTTAATAGACTGCAATTTCCTCTCCAACAAATTGATATGAGATTCAGCAGATGAAGACCAGACAGGAGAACAATACTCGAAGCAAGGCAGAATGAAAAAAAGTAAAATACTTCTTCAGAATAGATTGATCACCGAAAATTTCAAGGCTTGCTTAATAAGACAAATAATGGTGCAATTGAAGAAGAGACAAACCGAATGTTTTGCAAAAGCAAATTTACTATCAAGAATTACACCTAAAATTTTAAAAGAGTCATAGAAAGTTAAAGAAACGTTATGAATGTTGAGATATTATGCAAAGGGGCTTCATAATAAATGCATTGTTAATGAAGTACTCAGTAGCTGTTCTTTTATTTAGAGGTAATGTTGCTTTACTAATATTTACTTTGAAAATGTATGAACAAAATTCTTAGAAAGCAAATGTAGGAATGGGTTTCTTTCGAAAGGGAATAGCAATCATCGATTATAATATAATAAGATGAATGTATAGTAGGTATATTTTTTTCTAAATAGTTGACTTTTATGCAAAGTAAGATATTCTCTAGGATTTATACAACTATACTTAGATCATTTTATTTTCAATTCATGGAAGATCTTTAGTATTGCTCTATTTTCAAACAGGTGTACTTTTCCTTCTATAATAAAGAGCAAGTGTCTGGCAATGCACTATGTACAGTATACACACACACACACACCCACACATACCCACACACACACAAACACACACACACACACACACACACACACACATATATATATATATATATATATATATATATATATATATACATATATCTTTTCGGTTACTCTCAGCGGGATTGCCAGAGAATGTTTTATTTGGGAGAGGGGAAGGAGGCCGGAAAGGTTGAACATGTGTACGTGTGGGTGTGCGTGCATATCTATCAATATTTAGACGTCGTTTTTCACGGGTTCTGTATACTAGTTTATGATAAATAAAGCGAATAGAGGACACGTCTGCAGAATCTTGACTGGGAAATATGAATGGAACTGACTTCATTATACTCAGAACGACCCATCAAGATATTAATTAGGTCTCAGAGGTGCGGGACATATACAGTGGGTGGTCCGTGTATAGAATGTATAAAATGCACATTATTTCGCTTTTCATTTACTATATATATATATATATATATATATATATATATATATATACATATATATATATATATATATATATATATATATATATATATATATATATATATATATATATATATATATATCATCTCCTCATGGGCGCAGTCTCTATTGGATGCATTTTATACTCATGAATATCAGATACTACTCAAGAGCTCGTATCAACTTCCATCAATATCACTGTTATCCTCCACGCTGCATTCATAATGGACCTACAGGACTGGTTATTAGTTGAAATAAGGTTTGCCATATATACTACGGATTTGTTTTTCAAGTTTTTAATTATAGTTACGTTTACCATAACGACTTCCTTGCAACCAAACTCATATGATATGAGAGCAAATTAAGTAGAGGATATCCTAACAACAGGTAGGAAAAAGAAATGGAGATGGGCAGGACATAAGATAAGAATGACAGATAATAGATGGACAATAAGAATAACAGAATGGATCTCTACAGATTGCAAAAAGAAGCATGGGAAGGAAAAAAAGACGACGGATTGACGAGCTAGGAAATTTTTTAGGGCATAGACTGACATAAAGACCTGTGACGGGCCGATCAGAAGGCTGGGTGTTCGGGTCACTCCGGGGTCACCAATGTGACGGGCCGAGAGAAGGTTGTGAACTCAAAGGCAGTGTGAAAGCAACTGAGTTAATTTATTATAGAACACTCTCCTTTATATACAAAACCTCAAGGCAACAGGAAATTACATGTTGGAGAAAAAGACAATGTTACATAGGAGAAACGCAGAAATGTTTATTCTGGTTCTTTTTAGTGCGAGGGAAGAGCGAAGATATAAGCATAATATATACAAAATGAATTATGTACGATCGTGTGACACACGGTTGGTACAGACCATAAACAGACGAGAGTGGAAGGATATCTGAGGCTTTGTCCTTCGGCGGACTAGCTATGGCTGATGATGAGGATGATATATATTTATATATATACATATATATATATATATATATATATATATATATATATGTATATATATATATATAATATATATATATATATATATATATATATATATATATATATATATATATACATATATGTATATATATATATGTTTTTGTCATACATTTTTTAATGTTTATAAATAAAACAGTCTTGAGTTACGTATATCAATTGGGGTTTGCATGATGTTTTGTATTATTCATAAAAAGTTTAGCTTTAAATATTAGCTAGATATAGAAATTTTTATGTTTGAACAACTGTCATTTAAATTTATGTTTTAAGCTTTTGCGAAAAATAAGTTATGAATAAATGTAAGTTTTATGGTAAAAGTGACGTCCACGATAAGTTTTATATTTTTGGGGGAGGTTTAAAGCTCTTCCATGATCATCCTAGGAAGCTAGCTATCCTTTTGACTCTTGCTATTTTTTATGCTCATTAAAATTTTTAAACAGTTGTAAATTTCAATAATTTTTATTTTGTTTTACGATCAATTTACGTTAAATTGCTCTAATATTTTGTTGGCTTACAAAAACAGTTCTTAAAATCAAGATTCATGAGTAAGATACATCTGCCAATCATATTGCAATAAAACTTTCGTCTTAACTTACCTAATACCTTACTCGAAAGTTAGAAAAAATCTTGTACACTGAAATGAACTAATACGTTTTGCAAGTAGGAACATGACTGTATATTTGGTAGTTGTACACATCATCATTGGCTAAGGCTCTTGCGAATGAGTTTTAGTGTATTCCTATTACTCCTTAGTGTTACCTATTCGTAAGCCGTAGTCTTGATGTCCAAAATTGCTTACAAGGTAAAGTGAGAGGTGCAGTTTCAAGATAACCAAAGGCACTGCTAATAAACCTTTCCATAAGGATATGAAGTAACTTGGCCATTGGAAGTCTTCTGGACATTGTTTTCGATCATGTTTCAGAAGTTGTGATATTATATTAAGATTTATGTGGATTGTTCTTCTCTAGAACTGTTATGTTGTATGGCACAAGCACACGTACACACACACACACACACACACACACACATATATATATATATATATATATATATATATATATATATATATATATATAGATAATATATATATATATATATATATAATATAATATATATATATATATATATATATATATTATATATATATATATATATATATATATATATATATATATATATATATATATATAAATATATATATATATATATACATATATATATAGGTAAATGTATATATGTATATGTATATAAATGTTTTTTTTTCAAAATGGTCCGTAAAATAAAGTAATGTGAACAAAAGCATTCATTATAATTTCGTCAATACGCATTTGCCCTCTTCACAAGAGCTATTATTCAAAGGAAGGGATTAACCAGCCCAATGAGTCAAATCCCTTTCTCACAGAGCTGTCCATGTCTCTTCTCGAGAAGAGGGTCAATATGTATCGGCCGAAATATAGTAAATAGTTTTGTTTTCCTTAATTTCTTTTATGAGTGTTTTTAAGAAACATGTTAAACTGGTAGATTACAGCTATAAGAAGTGCATATATGTATATATCTGTATATACATTATGTTTATATATACAGTATATCTATCTATCTATCTATCTATCCATATGTATGTATGTATATATATATATATATATATATATATATATATATATATATATATATATTTATATGCGTATTTGTGTTTATATATGTGTATACAGTATTTATGTATATATGTACAACAGTAATTCATGTATGGGGTATGGCCAGTTTTCATCACCACGCTGACCAGTATGGATTGGTAATGGTGGGAGATTTTAAGTGGAGCTAGATTTCTAGGGTTAATATTTGATTGTAGGCTTACATGGGTTCTTCACTTGAAAGCCTTAAAAGTAAAATGTCTTGAGGCTCTGAATCTTTTAGAAGTTTTGTCCCATATATCATGGGTGCCAGACTGTAAAACTATTCTAAAGTTGTATAAGGCCATAATTTTTTCAAAAATTAGTTGATTGTGAAATTACTCCTCATCCACACCAAGTTGATTACAAATTTGAAATTCTATACACCATACTGGTATCAGATTGGCAACAGGAGCATTTGGAACTTCGCCTATTCCAAGCCTCCTTGTTTACGCTGGAGAATTACTGTTAGACCTTTACCGAAAGTCTTCTATTATACATTATTGATTTAGGTTGCAAAGACTTCGTAATTCATTAGCCTGTCAGACTGCAAGCCATGTAAGGCACTCAACATACTCTGAGTTACACCCAGAATCCCCTCAATCTTATGATTTTTTGGCGAAACAAATGATAGACAGTCTTAATATATTTAGAACAAAGTTGCAACCATTTAAGGCATCAACGATGCGTCCATGGAAATTACCAGAGGTATCTTTTTGTAAATATTTGATTGGAGTTTAGAAGAATATGGCTGACTTAGAATCTAGGTCTCTTTTTATGGAACATGTTGCAGAACATAGGGAATCGACTATTATATATAATGATGGCTCCAAATGCGATGCTGGTGTTGGATTTGGAGTCTATGGTAATGCTTTTAATTGTAGAGGTGCACTTCCACAAACAGCTTCCTCATTTACTGTCGAATATATGGCATACTAACCACTGTTGAAAAAATAGCGTTGAAAGAGGGAGGTAATTTTACCGTTTATAGTGATGCAAGGAGTGTCCTTCAAGCTTTAGAAGTTTTTAATTACAGTAACCTTTTAGTTTTAAAGATTTTAGAATCTTTAAATTTTGCTGGATTCCGGCACATGTAGGTATGTCTGGAAACGAGAATGCAGATTTACTGGCAAAGAATGCTGCAGCTGAAGGTATACTATTCTTTGTGATGATTGTTTACCCAACATTAGGAATTTGATTTCTAATAATTGGCAACAGCATTGGGATAGTTTAATTGAAAATAAGATTCGAGAAATGACGAAATTTATAAACCCCTCGAAGTATAACATGATGCCTCGAAAGTGGGAGACTATTCTTTGTCGCCTCCGCATTGGTCACACTCGGTTGACGCATGAATATCTGCTTACTGACCAATACCAGCCATATTGCGACGACTGTTTGGTACCCTTGACAGTTAGTCATTTGTTGACCAAATGCCCCACTTATAGTAGTGAAAGAAATAGATACTATTTGAGGCTCGAGATGAGGATGGCAGGTTCATCCTTGCCAAGATTCTTAGACATGATATGTCCTACCATGCTAACGGTATTTTTAGCTTTACTTCAAAAGCAGGTCTTCTGAAAGCTATTTAACTTTTAAAATGACATCTTTGCTTTTATGGTTTTAATTGAATATTCTTTCAGTTTTTATTTATAATAAATAATATCGGCGTCAATGACCTTACATGTCAGGATGCTAGGAAACATCAAATCAATCAAATTCTTCTGATAGCTCAAAGTGAATCAACTTATTATAAGTGGCCCTGACTAGTTCAGCTTTGGTAATCATGGCAATACGCAAACCCCTTCACCATCTTAAGGTATTCCATTTAGAAAGGGTATATATATATGTATATATATATATATATATATATATATATATATATATATATATATGTATGTATGTATGTGTGTGAGTGTATGTATACATGTGTATATATGTATATAAATGCATTTATAAAAGTAAATGCAGGGGGTGCTAAATATCACTGGGCTGGGACAGGCCGCCTTTGGAAACTGGACCTGGTAACATACAACGTCAGGACCCTGCCTAGGGAAGAAGATCTTGCTGTGTTACAAGAAGCGGAAATAGATAAATTGGGATATAATAGGATTGAGTAAAATTAGAAAACTGGGGAAAAGAGAAGCATATATTTTGCTTCAGAGGACATGATACGAACACAGAAGGAGTGGGTTTTCTTATTAATAAAAATCTTGCAGGTAACATAGAAGAATATTGTAGTACTACTGATAGAATTTCAGTATTAATTATCAAACTAAATAACACAAGTATAAACTGAAGATCATTCAAACGTATGCACCAGAGGAAGAAAAAGAAACATTTTATGAAGATCTGGAGATATCTATGAAAAAAACATAACACTCAGTTTACATTTGTTCTTGATGATTTAAATGCTAAAGTAGGTCAAAAGAAGAGAGGAGAATCAGCATTAGGTGAATTTGGAGTGGGCCCAAGGAATGATAGAGGCAACATGCTTATAGAATTTGCTGAAAGAAACAATCATAAAATCATGAATACCCTTTTTTTTTATAAAAAGGAACATGAAAATGGACACGAAGAAACAAAAAATGAAATGGATTTTATTTTCAGAAAAAAGTCAATTAAGTTAAAGATGTAAGTGTTAAACAAGTTAAAGTCAAGCAATCATCAACACGCCTCCCCCTTCTTACTCCCTGTCTGTGCAGGGCTGCTGGAAAAGGCAGAGTAGGGACACTGATAAGTAGCCCTTAAGCCAGACATGATCCACGCTGCATATGCATTGTACACGCTCCTACATGCAGTTGCATACGTAGTGCAGCTTTATAAGAGACGCAAGTGTCAAGAGCAACAGAGAGGGAATGGTCAGGGGAGGCGACTACCTTGGGTGCTTATCAGGATAGTTCATTGTCATTCTGGATATTTTCTCATGTTTATTCTTTGGTTCCCTAGGAAACTGTCAATGTTTCAAGATATTAGTATTTTTTTTTCTTTAGTTGTTTGGTAGTTCATAGTTTTGCTTTCAAGTAATGAATAAATAGGATGCAATATCTTTTCTATTGTAGTATTTCGATAATGATTTTCAGTTACTATCGACATATTTTCTTATATATGAATAAGTATTTTACTTATCTATAAAGACAAATTGCTGTTGATACTGTTTATGCAAAGACCAATATTTTTTTTATGGAGATACTTTGGGTGGAGAAAAGAGCATGGGCGTACAATTTATAAAAGTAGAAATGATATCGTGTTAAAGTCTACAAATATTATGCCATGTATTAGGGAAAGCGAGAAATGAGACTCACCATGAACTGACGATTATTAGCAAAACAGTACAAATGGCTAAAGATTAAAAACATTTTCCCAGGTATATTAAGTTTATGAACAATTGATCTATTGTATGGAAACACACTTGAAATAAAATTTAAAAATATAGCTCCAGTAGTGAAGCTTGAAAACATATTACCCTGGAACGTAAAGTTTAATGAACATTAATCCTAAAGCTTATGAAACTGTTAGATAATCCACCATGAGTAGGGGAAGCTTAAAAACAAAACCCCAAAAATTAGGCTTGAAATCTTCAAATTTCTGGGGAGTGATTTTTAGAATCTCACCAGAATCCCACCAGATCTATAGTCTCCCTGGTATATATATATATATATATATATATATATATATATATATATATATATAGAGAGAGAGAGAGAGAGAGAGAGAGAGAGAGAGAGAGAGAGAGAGAGAGAGAGAGAGAGAGAGAGAGAGAAATAAATAACAAGCAAAAGTAGCACCTAAAATATATACATGTATATATATATATATATATATATATATATATATATATATATATATATATATATATGGAATATCGAATTATTTTGTAATTGGGTACAAGGTTTTTGTCTCTCTCTCACTCTCTCTCTCTCTCTCTCTCTCTCTCTATATATATATATATATATATATATATATATATATATATATAGGATACATATATATATATATATATGTTATATATATATATATATATATATATATATATATATATATATATATATATATATATATATCCTAAATCTCGATGAAGTAACTGGCAGCAGGGTGACGGATTGGGTTTAAGGCGATAGACGATGTTTCTTCGGCTTCTACTCTCGATGCCTTTTGGGTGATCATACTGGAATCAGTAAGGAACGGCAGGGGTCACTTGCCTTAGACAGGCACTGCGCATCACAAGGAACTGGCTGTCCTTTGTTGAATTCAGCCAATGAATCCTCTCAGAATTTAGTCTGTATATAGACGACTGGTGAAATCTAACCGAGGCCCTTTGCGTTTCTTAGCATTATCATTGATTTTTTAAGTAATAGATCTCAAAGAGTTGTTGTTGATGGGCACTATAGTGAGTATAGGAATGTGATAAACGATGTTCCACAGGGTAGTGTTCTTGGCCCATTACTTTTCATACTATATACACGACATGTGGTTTGGCCTAGAAAACAAGCTTGTTGCATATGCAGATGATGCTACTCTCTTTGAATCAATTCCATCCTCTGAATGTAGATTTGGGGTTGGTAAATCCCTTAATAGAGATTCACCTAAAATTAGTGCATGGTGCAAATCATGGAGTATGAAGTTGGATCCTAACAAAACTCTTTAAGTATGATTGTAAGTAGGTCAAGGACAGTGGCTCCTCAACATCCGGATCTCAGTATTGATAATGTTTCTTTAAATTTGTATGACTCTTTTAAAATTTTAGGTGTGATTCTCGACGGTAAATTTACTTTTGAGAAACACATTAGGTCTTTATCTTCTTCAATTGCACAAAAAAATAGGCTTATTGAGAAAGTCTTTTAAGATTTTCGGTGATCAATCTATTTTGAAGAAGTGTTTTAATTCTTTCATTCTACCTTGTTTTGAGTATTGTTCTTCTGTATGATCTTCAGCTGCTGATTCTTATCTTAATTTGTTGGACAGAAACTTACGTTCCTTTAAATTTCTTATTCCTGATCTAGATATTAATCTTTGGCACCGTCGTTCAATTAGTTCGTTATCCATGTTGCATAAGATTTTCATAACTCTGACCCTCCTTTACATTCAGATCTCCCTGGACAATTTTATCCTGTTCGTAATACTAGGCAGGCAGTTAAATCTAATAGCCACGCCTTCTCCATCATGAGGCTCAATACTACACAGTATTCTAGAAGTTTTATTCCAGCTATGACCAAGCTGTGGAATGATCTTCCTAATTGGGTAGTTGAATCGGAAGAACTTAAAAAGTTCAATTTTACCGTAAATTTTTTCATGTTGAACAGGCTGACATGAGTCTTTTTATACAGTTTATTTACAGTTTATAAATGACTCATCTATTTGGATGTTATTACTGTTTTTAGAATGATTTATTGTTAATTTGTTCTCATCATTTAATTATTTCCATACTTCCTTTCCTCACTGGGATATTTTTCCCTATTGGAGCCCTTGGGCTTATAGCATCTTGCTTTTCCAATTAGGGTTGTAGCTTGGCTAATAATAATAATAATTATAATAATAATAATAATAATAATATGCGTAGGAGGTGATGATGATGATGGATATATATATATATATATATATATATATATATATATATATATGTGTGTGTGTGTGTGTGTGTGTGTATGCGTGTGTGTGGGTATTTATGTATACATTATACACACACTCATGTATATATATGTTTATATATATATATATATATGTATATATATATATATATATATATATATATATATATATATATATATATTTGCGTATGTATGTTTATACAAATATATGTATGTGTATGTATATACATATATATATATATATATATATATATATATATATATGTATACTGTATAAATAATATATGGATATGTATGTATATATATTATATATTCATGTATACACACACACACACATATATATATATATATATATATATATATATATATATATAAATATATATATATATATATATATATATAAATATATATATATATATATAATATATATATATATATATATATATATATATATATATATATATATATATATGTATATATATATATTCATATATATATATGTATATGTATACATATATATATATATATATATATATATATATATATATATATATATATATATATATATATTGTGTGAATTTGGATCTGGTTATTAAAATTACAAGATTTTAACGTAATTAGGCAGTTATTCATAGACCGTTACTAATTGATTGCTCGCTCAAATTTTGGCGAGTAAATAACATTACATGTATGGAAAAAGTTAGTTATAAGTACATATATATGATCGTTTATCACCTTGGAATTATAACGAGTGAAGAGATATTCGCCAAATATCCTCCATTTTGTCCTAAAAAAGTACTACAAAATATATGGTTTGGTTATGATTCCAGAAGTAAAGCAGTTAGACGACGAATTCATTTGATTAGAGTTATAACCGTTTGACTTAAAGTTTTGGCGTTCAAGCAACAGATAGAGGATGATATAACTAACATACTAAGTGAATTTGTAGTGAACCTGTATACCTAATTACACCTATTATTTCTTCTAAGGAAAAGGGGAGTTAATTAAGGTTTTATTTACTCTTGCTTGATAACTTTGTTTTTGATAAGTCATTGACATGAATATAAATAATAAAAAGAAAAATAACACTACTAATTTAATGCTACTCTCAGACAGCTTAAATTTTGACAGTTAAGGAACTCCACCCGAATTGCTAGTGAGTGCAAGATGTATGACCCTTTCATTATCCCATTTGCTCCCATGGGATGCAAAGTTATTCTTTTATTTCGAAAAAAAAATACATTTTAAAAACATCTAGACCTAATGTAATGAATTGCTGTACTACTAAACGAAAATCTATGGAACATTCAGGAAGGTGTCGTAACAGACATCCTAATATGTGAAAATAAATAATATATCGACTTATGATAGAACGATTTTTCAGAACTGAGCACATTATTTTCTGGCAAAAAAATGAGGAAAGAAAGAAACTTAACAGAGTCTAGGTACTGTAATAAAACGATATGACAAGAATATGTACCCTACAAACTTGAAGTCCAGTGTAGGTAAATTTTAAATCACTTATTTTTATGCGAGATTTAACTAATAGTTACGTCATCGTTCCATATTTTTTTATGAAAATCTTAAAATTCGCTTATATGCTCAAACACATATATTTCTCAGCTTTGAGCATTTTCCCAAATGAGTTTCGTTTGGATTTAAAACTGAAGAGTCATATTGTAATTCTTCCGAGAGGGAGCATATTCAACAATGAAGAGCATTTTATATCTGTATACAGAAGCTGATGATTTTCGGTAATGCATTCAATTCTCGTTTTCCTCCTTAAGAAAATAATTTTTTCATTCCAGACTCATTTGAATGAATTACACAAATTCAATCCGCCACTTGGGTTGTAGTTGCTCGGTCAAAGTCGTGAAAAACGCTTTATCGTCCGTGATTGTTTCGACCAGATTCAAAGGTTTCCGAATAAAAAGTGAAGAAAAGATATCCTATAATTGAATATTCTGAGGTGCTTCATTTAGTAGTTGCTTTATGGTTTGCTTTTTTTTTTCTTTTTCTGAACGATCATCATAATGAAGTTTTTCGGACACTTTTTTTTTTTTTGCTAAATGGATATTAAAATATTAGGTTTGTGTCCTTAAAACTATTATATGATTACCGTGATATATACTCACATGTCACGAATTGGGGAATAAACAAAAAGCTGTATTTTAGTGGCTGCATTTTTATTTTATTTTCTAGTTTAGCATTCCTTCGATGAACTTGTCTTTGATATGGATTCACCCGCTAGTCAAGATTAATGTGACTTTAAATATACTTAAATGTCTCTCATATTCAGTAATTTCAACTTACCTGTTCTTTTGGCCATCCCTTTAGTTGAAACAATATAATATGTAACTTATTTGGATGCTCTCACCGTTTTTACCATTTGATTTTGAGGGAGAATTTTTTTAGATGTCCTTGAATTTTCATTTCCTTATTCTTCTTTTTCATCCATACAATACTGTATACTATCTTATCACATTTTTTTCCTTCTTTTTGTTGTACTCCTAACTTCTATTGGTAGTAGGACTGGATGTCGAAAGAGGAAATGTAGAAAGACAATTTGTCGAAAAGACAAAGTATCGAAGAGTCAAAATGTCGAAAGGACAAAGTAACGAGTGAACAAAGTGTCGAGTGAACGACCTGTCGAAACATACCATACATAAAACAAATTACCAGAAAATATCACTGATATAGAATAATACTTCTCTTCCCCTCTCTCTCTTTTCCTAGATGTATATTATGTAAAAAAAAATTTTTTTTTTTTGAAGTCGTTTAAAGCGTAAGAATTGCGTTGCATAAATTTTCGGACAGAAAGATACGCAGACTAATTGTTTATTATGAAATTGTTTTATAGACTTTTTGTAAATAAACTGAACAGCGAATGACAAGCTGGTCTAGAGTAGCAGTGGGAAAATGACTGATTGGTAATCCATTAAAAAGTAATGGGTTTGTATTATCTGTACTTTGGACACCAAATTACGTGTGGGCTGGTGTACAGCCAAGATCTTCCCAGCAATTTTAAAGTAAATATAATAAACAGAAAAACACTATATCCATATAGCATTTGATATATATCTAGTTTTTTCTCTGATTGTATAAACCTGGTTAGCTGTTTTACTTATATTTTCTTGGTTAATCTGGCCTTTGCGATGCATTTTTTTTTTTAATTTTACACTTACTTTTGCCGTTTTCTTAATTATGCTTTTGACGACCACCCACAATTTTTTAAAATAAACTAATTTTTTTCCTATCCTTTGAATTTTTATTTTCCAAGTTTTGCCTCTTAGCCAAGAGTCTGTATTTTGTCGTTCGTTACACGCATTTCTAAAATTTTAACTAGAAATATACAAGCCTACTTCGGTAAACTCTCTCTCTCTCTCTCTCTCTCTCTCTCTCTCTCTCTCTCTCTCTCTCTCTCTCTCTCTCTCTCTTATCGTTTGCTTTGAGGACACATCTTTCCGTACACACCCTCATATGACTGTGCCTATTAAGAGTTTGCGTGTGCGTTTGTTTTTTCTCTCTGGGGCATTTACATGTGGAGTCTCGTGAACCGGTTAAGTACCAGTCGTAAATGGAGGCCTGAATAAGAGTCGCCCGGCAGCACAAGAGGACCAATCGACGGAGGTAAAAGGTTATCATTTGTCCCGTTGTAGATGGGTCCTTTAGAAGTGGTCAAGCTCAAGTGGTTTCTCGGGGCATTTGGCCTGTACCTTGCCTGATAGGACGCGGCGTACTTGAAGTGAGTGGACAACTCTCCTCCGCTTTTATCTCCATTTTTCTCTCTTTTAACCTGGGTTTTCGGAGATTGGTCGCTTTCTTAGAAATTCCTGTTGACTAGTTTTTTCTCCTTTGAGATAGATGTCGCTACGGCACCAATCAAAGTGTCATTCATGATATTTATTGCTTTTTAATATATCATAGGGTTCATAGTACCCGCAGTTCACGTAAATCATCAGTTTCTTTGAAACATATGAGAAGGTTGGGAATGAGCCCAAGTGAGATACACTGGAAGGTGGATGAGAGTCCAGATAGGATATTTTCTTCTTTCACCTCGACTACTCAGGTCGGTCCTCAGGTTGAAGGCTATTAAGGAGTGTGCAATACACTGCCAGGATGAATATTGACCTCTCATTGCTACACAGGTCATGTTTCTTACGCACGGGGAAGGTCACACTATCCTCCGTCATTTATTCTGCACTGAATGATCATAGTAATTACTACAAAACCATGTTTATCGATGCAGTTTATTTCAGGTGTCAGTATTGCATTATTTAGATAGGTTGAGATGTGTTATACATCAGTTTTCCGATGTGAATGTCCAAAGCCGCTTTTTACTAGTACATTCTCTCTCTCTCTCTCTCTCTCTCTCTCTCTCTCTCTCTCTCTCTCTCTCTCTCTCTCTCTCTCTCTCTCTCTCTCTCTCTCTCTCGTGTATAAGTGTATAAATATAAGTTATTCCTAGTCCAATATCGTCTGTTACCTTTCCAAATATGATAGTCCTTTTGCTTCTCCAAATAAGCACGTCTACAATCATTATTCAAGCAGGATTTATCTTTCACTCGGTACCTTAGCACACGATAAGGGATACGGTGTCAATTATGTTAACTAGATTCTCATTCAAAGGAACAACAGGATCAACGCTATCATACATTTGTGACCAATTTCAGAACTTCACTACTATTGAAATCAAGTCGTGATTAAATGTCCCAACTGGAGAACCAACTTTACTAGTTATAACGACATACAAGTGTAAGTTGTATCATAAAATAGCGTTAATGACAATGCATATCTTCTTTTATTATACGTTTTCTTCATAAATTCATGATTATTTTTATGCATTAGATTAATTAATTAATGAGAGCGTTCTCTTAGATACGTAGACGAATGAACTTTTATTCATTTGAACTGTGTAACTATTTTATTGGGGGTCAGTTTTCTTCAAGTATTCAGATACACATAACCCACCTTAATTAGTTTTTGTCTCCCCTGGAATTCCCCCTCAGATTTGAGACCATTGTACATAGATTGATATGTTAGAGGAAGACAACGATGCCTTCGGGGATCTCGCAAGTCTGGTGTTCTCAAAGCTAATTTTAATATTCTATCGGCTACTTTCCTCTCATTATTTGATGGCTGTGGGGTTTCTGCACCACTGTAATTTTCAGTCACTTTGTGATTGATTGATTGAATTGTTTGTCCATATAATTTAACTCAATATTATTTGTAAATCTCGTACATCCACTGTCACTGAGTTATTTTATGTTGTGGTCTAATAAGCTAATTCCATTTTTGTTGCAAAGGTTTTGTCTCAAATTTCTATTGCATATTTTGCTCAGTTCCTCTTGTGTTATGACTCGGTGGTATGATTTAAAATTTTGTTCTGGATCCCTATAGATAATAATAATAATAATAATAATAATAATAATAATAATAATAATAATAATAATAATAATAATAATAATAATAACTAGCTGTAACTCGGGACGGATATTGTATATGAGATCGGCAGTGTCCCTTGTTGATGTCGCTCTCTATCATGCAGTTCACTGTAATGTTTGCTACATTTAACAGCATATTTAAGAAGGCTACGTGATAGCTGTGTCCTTTCAATTGTAGATATTACCATGGAATTTGGCAGAAACAGAGAAATTATGTTTCCCATCAATCCCTGAAATTTTAATTTGGATATGTGAATTATTATAGGAACAATTCAACTCCACCGCCAAAAATAACCATTCAACCCATACCGAAATAAAAGTTTGCTATGGCTTTTCTATAGCAGATATAAACATGAAAACTCGTATAGACAAAGTAAATAACCATTCCATAAATCCCTGAAAATTTGATTGGAATATGTGAAGTATTCTACGAGTAATTTACGGCGCTGCCGAAAATCGGCCTCCGGTGGATATCGAAAAATGGCTCGGGTGACTTTTCTATGTCAAGTATCAATACGAAAATTGGTATGAATGTAGTTCACATAACACCCGTCAGACCCTGTGAACATCATTTGGATATCTATAAAACTCTATGTATAGTTTGCTTTCATACTGATCTAACTATTGTTTAAAAAGTTATTTGAAAAACAATGAATTAAGACGAGAGA
>NC_090725.1:181727759-181732759 GCF_036898095.1 Palaemon carinicauda
CTGCCTACATCTTAGGCGTCACAATATAGTGATAAACTGCCTACACCTTAGGCGTCACAATATAGTGATAAACTGCCTACACCTTAGGCGTCACAATATAGTGAATAACTGCCTACACCTTAGGCGTCACAATATAGTGATAAACTGCCTACATCTTAGGCGTCACAATGAAGTAATAGGTTAAATAAGTCTGATGCAAGTATATAGTTAAAGTAACGACCAAAATAAAAAGAATGAATTTCTGCGTCAAAACATGATCTCAAGTAGAGCATCTGATATTTCCCCATTAAGTTCCCAACTAGCTTTGCTTAATATGTAAAAATACAGAAATACTTTATCGTTTTCATTTTAACTATACCTCTCACGACAAATTTCGTGGAAATTATGTAACAGACAATTCTGTCCCAAAGATATTCGTTAAAATAACGTTTTTGTTAATTCAGAAGGTTTGGCATCTAAACAAGGTCTTTAACGACATAGTTTATCCTAATACTGTAGTTACGAAATTTGCCTTCAGTATTCGTCCACTGTAAACCTTTCCAAATATAATTTAGAGTCTGAAAACCAATTATACTTTCTTGTAAATAAATCCAAATCTTGAAGCTTTTAAAGTAAATAGCTAGCATCCAATGCCCCTTCAAAACAACCATCCGCAGCTATGCTATCATCTAAAAATACTTCAATTTTCACTTCCATAGATCTCCAATATCTAACAGACTTAAGAACTTTAGAAAAGATGTACCGCCGCTTTCAAAAATATCTAAAGATAATCCATTATAAAAACTTTTTAAATTTTTCCCCAATGAAAAATATATTGGCAACGTTTTAATAGATTTCTATGCGATAAGCAGACTGTAGACTGATTAAATCCTTAAAAAGTTTGTAATAAAAAACCAGCCTTTGCTTACCATTTCCATTCTTGGTCACCGTCAAAGGAATTATTTCTTAGTTTTTCTGATACCAGTGTCACCCATTCTCTTTTAATAAATTCCGATTTGTCCCTTTCTGACCTATTGTTACCCAATCCAACAACCACAGTAACGGTTTTGAAATGGAATTTTGTGATCGCCCTTTTAGACGTCAATGACTATCTCACCGGACCCAATCTAATTCTGTTCAATGTATTGTGAATAACAACAACCAACAGGCGATTAAAACAAAATAAAATAAACACAATGTTCCAATTTCCTTGTACCAACTGCTAAGTATACAAAATAAAAACAGCTATATTTTCACTTATCTTTTCGACGTCTTTCTTGGTACATTCCCGGCTCCAATGTCAACTCTAGACCTCTTCCATCAAAGTTGATATGAATCCACACTTTCCCTCGATCTTTAACTAGCTTGACACTTTCGGCGATGCTGCTCTTTGCGTACCAACTCGTTTCTGCAGCAGTTTTAGATGTTCCTTGTCCTCCAAGTTGATAAACAATCGCATCTAATGCTAACATTTTCGTATCAGTTTCCTCAAAATAACGCGATGCTCATTCAAATGGTTTTCCATCCTACTTTTACGAGGTGCAGATACTTGTTGAATATTCTGCTGAAAATCGGATAATAGATTGTCCATCACTTCTTGAAACGGTTTCAGCATTCTGATTGCTAGCGTGAAAACACTATTCACATCTGAAGCTGTATTTGACCCTGCCTGGCGTCCTGGCTAATAAATTCGACTTGCTCTGGCTAGCGTGCGCTAGAAAGTGACCACTTACTAAATACCTCTTCAAACATCGAATAAGTTTCACCCAACACTAAATTCTCATTGGCCACTGCCTACATAACAACTGAACTTAAGTAACAAGACACTTAAGATCTGCTTACATGTCGTTAGGACAATTATTTTTCGCTATACTTCGTAACGCGAAAAAATTCTAGTATATATATACTGTATATATAATATATATATATATATATATATATATATATATATATATATATATATATATATATATATATATATATATATACAGTATATATATATATATATATATATATATATATATATATATATATATATATATATATATATATATATATATATATGGTACATACAGTATATACTTATACGCACAGTATACTGTATATATTTACTAGTGTACGCGACCTATAAAATATGACGGGTAAATCTTGGTGGAATCATCAGTCAAGATGTTGCCCAGAAAGCTCCTCACCATCCTTCTGAGCCAAGGATGGGGTTTTTGAGGAACATGTAGACCTACCTGCTGAGTCATCAACATCCATTGTCTGGCTCTTCCTGGTCCTACTTGATGGGGATCCGCTAACGTTCTTGAATTAGTCTGGATTCATCCATTTTGCCCACACAATCTAGCTCCGAAGCCTGGTAGGTCATTTATCCCAACCTAACTGCAGCTCTTGTAATGAGGAACAGCACCTCCCGGAGACCCAAAGGAAGCGTGTACAAGCATGGTCTTTACGTTTTAATGAACATAGATGTGTAAATCTCGCAGAAAAAATTACATTAGACACACTCCGAAGACGTTTTGGTCCACAGAAATCAGAGTG
This sequence comes from Palaemon carinicauda, assembly GCF_036898095.1. Taxonomy (NCBI): domain Eukaryota; kingdom Metazoa; phylum Arthropoda; class Malacostraca; order Decapoda; family Palaemonidae; genus Palaemon; species Palaemon carinicauda. The sequence continues at coordinate 181,730,283 of NC_090725.1, forward strand.
CAAGATACCAACAATATATTGATATTCATGACTGGAAACCCTCCCTGAAAGAATTAATTTACGGAACCCAAGTTGTTCACACGGAGAGCATCTACGGCAGGTTCATACTAGCCGAAGCTGTAAGTATCGCCCTCAAAAGGCCAACATTATACATTCAACAGAATTCTTATTATAAACTTCGTTCAAGCAGAAAGTGATTCTGATAATCAAGGTAGTTGCGCAGGTCCATGCGTGCGTCAACTGAATATGTGTAAGCGCGTGTATATGTATATACTGTACGGTATATGTATATAAGTATATTATCAGCCTTTATCCTCTTTATTATCTAAGGATCTCTTTCATTTGAAACATTTTAATCATTTGATTTAATTTTTTATTTTTTAAATATTTAAATTTCTATAGAATATAATTCCCAAGTAATTAATCATATTTTTTAAGAACTTCACATATAATAGGAATTGTAAACTTATAAGTCTGATAAAGACATAATTTTGTTGAAACAGTGTTGAGTGATAGAATAGATTAAAGAAAAAAAGAATATTCTTATTTTCTTTAACTAAAGGCTTACGTCAGAGAATCTGAAGAATTAATACATGAGGATTCCTGGAGAAACACATTGACGCCACCATGATAATCGCATTTAATGAAAATTGTGTTAAGGAAGCTGTGTCTCCAAAAGCACGCATACACACACACAAACACACACGTACACGGACACACACACGCACACTCACACACACATATACGTATATACTAGTCTACTGCAGAACAAAGGTCTCAGACATATCCTTCCACTAGTGTCTTATTATGGTCTTTCTTTGCCAATACACACTTGCAAACTTTCGTAGTTCGTTAATACATCGTCTTTTCTTCCTTCTGCTTCATTTGCAATCTCTAGGTACCCATGTTGATATTCTTAATGTCCATTTATTATTTGTTATTCTCATTATGTGCTCTGCATATGTCCATTTCTTTTCCTTACATGTTAGAATATCCCTTACTTTAGTTTGCTCTCGTATCCATGTTGCTCTTTTTCTGCCTCTTAGTGTTATCCCCATCGTTATTCTTTCCACAGCTCTCCGAGTTGTAGCTAGCTTATGTTCTAAGGCCTTAGTAAGGTTCTAAGTTTCTGATATATAAGTTAAAACTCGTAAGACCATCTTATTGAATAATTATATTTTTAGAGGAATTGGCATTTTACTTTTCGTAATCTCATTTTGTTTACAAAAAGCTCTCCATCCCATACTTATCCTTCTTTTAATTTCGTTCTTATGTCCTGTGGAAACACTTACTATCTGTCCTAAATATGTATATTCATTAACAATCTCTAGAGGTTTGTTCATAACTCTTATCTGTTGTCTCTGCATTTTCATTGGACATTCTCTTAGTTATACTGATATCCATTTTCAGTCCTTGCTTTCGGCTTTCTTTATTCTAATTTTGTATCATCTTTTGCAATCACTCCCATGGTTCACTGAACAACACTATGTCATCTGCAAATCTCAAGTTGTTAAGGTATCCCCATTAATGTTGGTTCTTACATTTTACCCATCTAAAATTTTAAAAACTTCTTCTAGGCATACTGTGAATAATTTAGGAAAGATATGTTCTCCCTGTATAACTCCTTTCTCAATTGGAATTTTCTCTCTATCTTTTAATTTAATTTAATTTTAGGATTGCTGTACTTCCTGTATAGACATCTTCAAATCTTAAAATATAAGATTCATCAATTCCTTGTCTTTGAAGGGTTTTTATTACTGTTGAAGTTTTGACAGAATCAAAAGCTTTCACATAGTCTCTAAATGCCATATGTAGCAGTTTGTCAGGCCCTGTTGATTTTTCATTTAGCTGAAAAATTACATTGGTATGGTCGGGTTTTGAATACCCCCTTCTAAAGGCTGGTTCATCAAAGTCTAGTTGTGTTTTTATTTGGCCGAATGTGATCTTTGTAAATATTTTATATATTACGGAGAATAACTTATTTGGTGGGAATTTATCAGGTCTTTTGTGTCTACCTTTTTGTAACTTAGGATAATGATACAGTCTTTCCAAACTGTAGGTATAGAGCATTCTTGCAGACATTGTGTGTAAAGTTCTGCCAGATTTATGTCTATGAAATCGCCTTCCCCTAATATTAAATCAATTGCTAGGCCATCTTCTTATGCTGATCTTTCTCTTTTCATTCCTTTTAATGATTTCTTTACTTCTACTATTACGTTTGGTAACAGCTTAAGTGTTACATTATTTCTATAGGCAAAGTTATTTCTTACATCAGTATTTTGTAGTATTGTAAAGAAATCTTCTGCAATTTTATCAGTCAAACTCTATTGTTAATAATATTTCCATTTTCATCTTTTAAAGCCATCATCTTTTGGTGTTATTTTCCGTCTTCTTTTCACCAATTTGATGTTTTTTTTCCCTTTCTTAAGTGTTTCCTCAACTTTGGTTTGATTGTGTTTACGAATGTCTTAGGTTTT
>NC_090725.1:181735259-181745259 GCF_036898095.1 Palaemon carinicauda
CTACAGGCTCGTACATACAGAATGTCTATGGATTTCAACACATGACACGAGCTATGCTAGTACAACTTTTCCCAGGGCTAATTCTTCCTCATCTGAACTCACTTTATTGTTCCCTCATAACCCTTTATTTTCTCAATCAGTCTGGCCACCGGATGTGATCAGGTATTATGCTAATACTCAGCTTTTAATTTGAATTGAGGGGGATGTTTTATTTTCACCCCTCTGACAACCTACTGCACTCTACGAAGTACAGTACCAGATGCAAAATTCACTTGCTAGACGAAAAGACACGCACTAGGATTCGATGTGTGAATGGCGCTACATTTTCAACTGTTTTTAATGGCGTAGCGGGGAGGGGGAGGGGGGGGGGGGGGGAAGGGGGGCTTGCCTTGTCCTGTTTTTTTTTTTCTCATATCGTTGAGTAAAATTATTTTCCTACATATTAAGATTTTTGAACGGCGTCCTTGCAATGGTGTTCCATGTTTTGAAGCCAAAACCTAACCTCAGTTTTGATAACCACAATTGTCATATATCAGGTTCCTAACATTTAATTACCAGTGGTTTCTCAATATTTGCAGCCTAATTTATATTCAATTTAGAAAGTACTGTCCGAAAAGTTTGCAATGGCATGTCGCCTGGACTCGTGTGTTATTCACTGTGAATATATATTTTTTTTTTTTATTAAAGAACTACTTTGGAAATAATTATAATTGATCAGGACTTGCGTGAATCTTGTTCTCGTACGAGGAAACCTTATTTGCCGCTAGTCATTTTGGTCAGTTGGAACCCTTATCAGTGAGTCAGTCGTTATTTCAGTGTTGTTCTCATATATTCACTTTTAAGTTAATGGTAAAAGAAGAGAATCTCGTGAAGCGCAGTAGAAATGTTATGAGCAATCATTTTATTTGTTTGTTTTCTCGTTAATTGATTATCGCTATGTCGTAGTATTGGATAATCTTGAAATAGGTGTATATGATTGCAGGTATGAAAACATATAGGTTGGCCATTCACACTCCTCTCCTCCATGCTGCAACTAAAGAAGTGACAATGTTGATTCATTTTGAAAGCCCTTTAAAATTTAGGCCCTTTCTCAATGGCCCATATGACGGAAACCTGAGGTGGAATGAAGAGAAGAAGGAAGGAAAAAAATAAAATGTCCCAAATTTCAAATTCCCTTTTCTCATTCAGTCATTAAAGATAAAATGCGGATTTTCATTCACGATGAATGGTGCTTAATTCATCAGAATCTGTTTTGTCTTGAGGTGAAAATTACTTGTTTCTGTATTAAAGCGGATTAAATTTCAACTACTATATTTCTATAGGCGCCCCCCCCCCCCCCCGTCTGCTCATCATCTCGGCGCCAACCGGTGTAGAGACCCTTCAACGACCCCCCCCCATATCCTTATCTAATAATAGGTGTTGGGAAAATTTTCTCTCTCTCTCTCTCTCTCTTCTCTCTCTCTCTCTCTCTCTCTCTCTCTCTCTATCTCTCTCTCTCTCTCTCTCTCTCTCTCTCTCTCTCTCTCTCTCTCTCTCTCTCTCTCTCTCTCTCTCTCTCTCTCTCCAAGTGTTTTCGGAAAGGGAAAAGTAACATTTTGGGCAAATGATTATTCCCTCGAGTCAATGATAGTTAAATATAGGTAGTAGATTGGCCAGAGCTCCAGAAACCCGTTGAGTTACCACCACTGGAGAGTCATTGGGTCCTTTGATGGCCTTTTCTTTACATATTCTCCTCTACCCTCATACACCTGAGAACTCTGAAATTACCAAACAATTTTTCTTCGCTCAAGAGGTTAACTACTGCACTGTAATTGGGCAGTGGCTTCTTTCCTCTTGGTAAGGGTAGAAGTCTCTTTAGCTATGGTAAGCAGCTTTTCAAGGGGAAGGACACTCCCCAAAAAAATCTTTGTTCTCCAGTCTTGGGTAGTGCCATAGCCTCCGTACCATGGTCTTCCACTATTCTATCATTTATTTTAATGTTGTTACTGTTCTTAGAATATTTTATTTTTAATTGTTCATTACTTCTCTTGTAGTCTATTTATTTCCTTATTTCCTTTCCTCACTAGGCTGTTTTCCCTATTGGTGGCCTTGGGCTTATAGTATCCTGCTTTTCCATCTATGGTTGTTGCTATGTAGCTTGGCAAGTAATAATAATAATAATAATAATAATGATAATAATAATATAAAAGATTAATATAAGTATCAGAATTCTTGTCTAAGGGACTGTTGAAATACAATGAAACTTTTGAAAGGCTAAAGCCTGGGAGTCAATAGCAGTTGATGGAGTTACAACTGAGATTCTTTCATTCTTGGGGGATGACGTGATTGAGAAATGTGTGTCAAATATGCTTGGGATACAGCAGGTAAGGTTTCCAAAGAAATTACAAATGGTGTTCTTTAACATGGGTATGTGTAAGCTAAAGATTAATTAAGAAAGTTAGACAGATTATTATTATTATTATTATTATTATTATTATTATTATTATTATCATTATTATTATTATTACTTGCTAAGCTACAACCATAGTTGGAAAAGCAGGATTCTATAAGCCCAGGGGCTCAAACAGGGAAAATAGCCCAGTGAGGAAAGGAAAAAAGGAAAAAAATATTTCAATAAGAGTAACAACATTAGAATAAATATCTCCCATATAAACTATAAAAGAGAGGAACAGAAATAAGATAGAATAGTGTGCTCGAGTGATCGAATGATAGGTAGTGAAACTTCAGCGGGTAATAGATTTAAACAATGAAAATAGTTTGTTGATGAAGTATATGCAAAAATTTTTGAGTGATAAGTTTGTGAGTTTACAGATTAAGCTGTACATGTCATACTTGGGTCAAGAGTAGTTGATGATGAAATGGATGTATATGAGAAATGTGAAGGATGTTCGCGGTATATAATCTAGAGGACAATTTGCTGAGAGAAATTAGAAGTTTTTATGAAGAGATCAACAACATAGATTATGCAGACCCCAGTGGCTGTTTAATCACCTATATAGATAGAATGATACAAGGAGAGAGAGAGAGAGAGAGAGAGAGAGAGAGAGAGAGAGAGAGAGAGAAAGAGAGAGAGAGAGAGAGCGCGCCTTACCTTACCTTATTTGCCTTATTTTATGTTTGGGTTCCCCCAGGTCCCTCAGTGTAAGGCACCTCGTATATCCACCAGAGAGTTGCTAATGCATCTTCCGGTGTATTTTGCATCTTCCAGTCTTTGATGGTTTGGGATGCATCTTAGGTATTTATCGAGCTTATTCATAAACACATCTACGCTCACTCCTGATATGTTTCTTAGATGAGCTGGCAGCACATTAAATAGTCGCTGCATTATCGATGCTGTTGCGTAGTGGATTAATGTCCTGTGCGCCTTCCTTAGTTTTCCTGGTATATTTTTTGGCACTATTAATCTACCTCGGCTTGCTCTTTCTGATATTTTTTAGCTCCATGATGTTTTCAGTAATTCCTTCTATTTGCTTCCATGCTTGTATTATCATGTAGCGTTCTCTTCTCCTTTCTAGACTGTATAGTTTTGAAAACTGCAGTCTTTCCCAGTAGTCAAGGTCCTTAACTTCTTCTATTCTAGCAGTATAGGACCTTTGTACACTCTCTATTTGAGCAATATCCTTTTGGTAGTGTGGGTACCATATCACATTGCAGTAATTGAGTGTACTACGTACATAAGTTTTGTAAAGCTTAATCATGTGTTCAGCTTTTCTTGTTTTAAAGTGTCTGAATAACATTCCCATTTTTGCTTTACATTTTGACAACAGTGTTGCTATTTGGTTGTTGCATAACATATTCCTATTTAACATTACACCAAGGTCTTTAATTGCTTCCTTGTTTGTGATTGTCTCGTTATTAGGTCCCTTGTATGCATATACCATTCCTTCTCTGTTTCCATAATTTATTGATTCGAATTTATCGGAGTTAAATACCATCCTATTTATCTCCGCCCATTCATATATTTTGTTTAGATCTCTTTGTAGTGAGTTCATATCTTCATCACAAGTAATTTCTCTACTTATTCTTGTGTCATCGGCGAAAATTCTCACTACAGAGTTTTCAACATCACAGTCCATGTCTGAGATCATAATAACAAACAGCAGTGCAGCTAATACCGTACCCTGTGGCACGCCAGATATTACCTAAGCTTCATCTGATTTCTCGTCATTTGCAACCACTATCTGTTTTCTGTTTTGCAGGAATTCTTTTACCCATTTTCCTATCTTTCCCACAATATTATGCTTTCTCATTTTTTTCCCTAATATATTATGGTCTACCTTGTCAAAGGCTTTTGCTAAATCTAGATAGATCACATCTGTGTCTTTTTCATTTATCATATTTTTGTATATGTTTTCATAGTGTGCTATCAGTTGGGTTTGTGTACTTTTTCCGGGCACAAAACCGTGTTGACCTATATTAAAAAAATAATTTTTAACCAAATGATGCATTATTTTCTTTTTTACTACCCTCTCATACACTTTTATAATATGTGATGTTAGACTAACAGGTCTATAATTGCTTGCCTCTAGTCTTGATCCACTTTTGAAGATAGGGGTTATATAAGCTAATTTATGTTTAACATATATCTCGCTCATATCTAAACTTTGTCTTAGCAGTATTGCAAGCGGCTTCGCGATAGTGTTTGCAGCTTTTTTTAACAAAATCACTGGAACTCCATCTGGTCCGGCTGCCGATCCATTTTTAATTTCGTTTATAGCTTTGACAATATCTGCTTCATTAATATCTATATCCATTAGATATTCAACATTTTCTTCTCTCATTTTTGTTTCATTATTCTCATTCGCAATTCTTGGCGTGAACTCACTCTTATATTTTTCTGCTAATATGTTGCATATTTCTTTTTTTTCATTTGTTAGCCGTCCTTCAATTCTTAGAGGGCCTATTTCTAATCTCCCTTTATTCATCTTTATTGCATAGGAGTAAAGTACTTTGTTTTTTTTTATATATATTTTGAAGTGTCCTTTCTTCTAAGTCCCTTTTTTTCATTTTCTTTCGACTGTATAATCTTTTGTTCTGCATTTTCTATCTTACATTTTATTTCCATCATTTTCCACACATTTTTTTCTTGTGCAAGATTTTTCTTCCACTTTCTAATTTTCTGAAATAAAATCCTTCTGTCTCTTGGTATGCATGTCTTTTGTTTATTGTTTTTTTTTTCGGTACATATTTTTCAACAATTTTCTCCAGTATTTTGTACAGAATCACTTACAATTACATTTTTCCATTCTTTATTCAGTTCTTCATTTATTTCTGACCATTTTATATTCTTACTATAAAAATTATATTTTCCATATCCTTCCCAACGTTTTGTGCTTTGATTAATTCTGCGATCACTTGCTTTGGAATGGACTATTAATTCTATGACATTGTGGTCTGAAATTCCCGTGTTATACACTAATATTTCTTTAACATAATTCACCTCATTCACAAATACTAGATCTAGGACATTTTCCTTTCTTGTTGGAATGTGGTTTATTTGTTGCATAAAATGTTCTAATAGCATATCTTGAAGCTTTTCAAATTGCCTCTTATCTTCTGCGCTACTATTACTCTTTTTTATATGTATACATACATGCACTTTCTTCTATCCGTTCTTTCCAATCCACGAAAGGAAATTTAAAATCTCCGGATAGGAGTATATTCCAGTCTTTATGGTTTCTACATATATCATCTATTTTTTCTATTCTTATGTCAAACTCCTTAGTATTTGGGGGTCTGTAAACTACAATATTCACTAGTTTTTCAAATTCAAATTCTACCACAATCAATTCACTTTCTCTGTTGCTGTATTTTTCACAGACTTTTCCTTGATTTATGTCTCTTCCATATATTGCGGTTCCCCCTTGATTCCTATTTGTTCTGTCTGAAATATAAGTTTGGAAACCCTTTATCTGGTCATCACTGCCAGTCTCTTGGGAATACCATGTTTCACTTATCTTTAATATATCTATTTTTTCAATTTGGGTTAGTTCTTCTAAGAACTCTATTTTCCTTTTAGAGTTGCTCGTGACTAAACCCTGTGCATTCATCACTATTATGGTTTGTGTTTCATCCCCATTATTCAATATTGGTAATAATATAGATTCTCCCATGCTTCCTTCCTGTTCTGATATAATGTTCTTTTCTTCATTTCCAGGAATTCTGCCATTAAAAAATCCAACTTTTCTATTATATTTGCTCTTTCGCCTTCATATTTATTTTTGTGTGTATACCTGCAATTATCCCCATATCTGCACCAACCCCTGGCATTATAGATGCATTCTTTGTAGTTGGGGTCTAAATGTGCATATTTGGGTTGAAAGGCCTCATATCTTGGGGCCTTTGGTGCATGGTGTGGTACATACGCGGCCTGCTTTTTTGTTTCATTTTTTGTTTCATTTTTGCTTTCATTTTCCTTTCCATTTTGCTGAGTTTTCTTGCTTTCATTCATGGTTGCAAGATGCATATATCGACATTTTTTGTTGAAACTGCATCCTTCTCCTTCTTTTAGGTTTTTGCATATTTTTGGATGGAGATCTCTGCATTCGTCTCCATATCCGTCTAAATACGAAAATTTACCATATATTTCATAATTATGGCATATCTTTGGATGCTTGTAGTAGCATCTTTCGCCAAATCTGTAATTCCCTCTTTTCAGCAAATTGCAGACTATATCTTTCTTTTCTTTTTTTTTCTTGTTCTTGCTCTTCCCTAAAAGTATGTAGGTCCGGGTAGAGTCTCTTGGGTCTATTATTTGTTTCCATCTGATAATATATTTCTTCGTAAGTATGTTGTTGGATGGCATCATAGGTTATATCAATGAGAGAGAGAGAGAGAGAGAGAGAGAGAGAGAGAGAGAGAGAGAGAGAGAGAGAGAGAGGATCATACATTAAGCAATTAAAGGCAAATGGCTGCAGGTGATGAGGCATCACCTTGTAATATTTAAGAGAAACAGACTAGTTAAAAATGTTTGAAACTGCTTTATGATCAGTGATTCACAGGAAAGTTCGAAGTAAATGGGGAAGAATCAATTGAAGGATAAATAAAAGAATGAAAAAAATAATTGTTACTGTTTATGGCAGAAGAATAGACTGTATTTTTTTTTAGATATATGTGGGAAAATGTAATGGATGACAACAGTATGATAAAAGCGAATTATAGATAAGGTAGAGACATGGAGACAGGTAAAGATATTAAGGAATTGTTGAGCCAATTCTCCTTCATTAAAGTTATGATGGAACATTAAGTACGAATGAGAAAAGGGAAAATATTGATTAAATTGCTTGAAAGAGTATGTTATACATGAAAGGATTCGATGTCAGTAGCTTGGAGAAATTTGTATAGCTCAGAATTTTTAGGGAGAAGCGAAGAGAAGGATACCATGAAAGTATTGCATGGTTAATGGCAGAGGTGTTATAATTGCAGAGCCTCCAATACCTATGAAGCTTGAGAATGTGTGTATGATAAGAGTTGTGTGATACAGCGTTTGCTATGGTCGTGTATTGATAAATTTTCAGTGTAGGCATATAAGAGGGTTTACGCTGTAGAGGTTTTCTCTTCTGGGAATTATCTGTTTATTAAGTAGGTAGTAGAGATATTACCGCTAGAGAGTTATTGGATCCTTTGACCGGCCAGACGATACTACTTTGGATCCTTCTCTCTGGTTATGGCTCATTTTTCTTTGCCTACACATACACCGGATAGTCTGGCTCATTCTTTACACATTCTCGCCTTTCCTCATGCACCTAACAACACTGAGATTACTGTAATTCTTCTTCTCTCAAGGGGCTAATTACTGTAATGTAATTGTTCAGTGGCTACTTTCCTCTTGGTAAGGGTAGAAGAGACTCTTTGGCTACGGTAAGCAGCTCTTCTAGCAGAAGGACATAGCAGAAGGACATTCCAAAATCGAACCATTGTTCTCTAGTCTTGGGTAGTGTCATAGCCACTGTACCATGGTCTTCCACTGTCTTGGATTAGAGTTCTCTTGCTTGAGGGTACACTTGGACACACTATTCTCCTTTATTTTCTTCCTCTTGTTTTTTAAATGATGTGTTGGATAGGCTTAATAAGAAGGTCCATGGATGTCTGGTGGTTTATCAAGAGGTTGTCTTTTCCTTATCCGTTTCTATTTCTTTTCAAAATCATCCTTACTGTCCTCCCTTCAGTTGAAGTGGCTATCCTGGAGGGTATTAGCCTTGCATGGTGTACCGGCTTCGCCATGTTGACCAGTTTTTCCGACTTTTTCTATAGTCTTTGGGTTTGATCAATCACTTTATTTATATTTCCTTAAAACAAATTGTTTTTTATCATTCTTGTTAATTTAGTTGTTAAATATGATGTATCTTTTCTATTACCGTTAATTCTTATGCTGTTCGTCAATGTCGTGTACTAAATTACAATATTCGTGGTCTTCATGCAAATATTCAAGACCTTACAGTTGCGTCCAGACGGTATGATATTATTTTGTGCTCGGAAACTAGGGCTAGGGGAATGGCAGTGTATATTAGGACTTAGTACCTTGCCTCTCATAAATCCTGCTATGAATGTGGATGTCATGAGATTCGGGTAATAAAAGTTTGTGACAGGCATAGCAACTTCTATTTGTGTTCGATCTACCGGAATCCAAACATGGATGATTCTATCTTTGATTGTATTCTTAACATTATGGCTATGATACAAGAAGATGATAGAAAGGCCTCTTTTGTCTTTGTTGGTGATTTCAATGCTCACCATAGGGAGTGGTTAAATTCTGTTTCTCCTACCGATTGCCATGGCTTAATAGCTTTAGACTTTGCCTCTGAATCAGGGCTGTGAGCAAATCATAAGTGAAGCTACTCGTAACTGCTTGGACCTCGCATCCACCGAATCCCCTGGTGTTATAACAAGTAAGGTTGGTTCTCCAGTTGGGACATCTGATCATGCCTTGATTTTATTAGTGGTGAAGACTGAGCAGCCTGTCCCTGATGTATCATACTCATGTAAGATTTATATGAAATCTCAAGCAGACTGGAATGGGATTTTGCATGATCTTTTGTGCTTGAATTGGTCACAATTGTATAGAAGTGTTGATCCTGTAGTCCCTTTGAATGAGAATCTAGTCAACATAATTGCTAGGCGTATCACTTCTCGTGTACCAAGGTACCAAGTGAAGGACAAACTGTGGTTCAGTAATGATTGTAGACGTACTTATTTGGAGAAACCTGAGGCCTATCATCTTTGGAAGGGTAACAGATCAGATTTGTCTTGGAATAACTGTACTCAGCTTAGAGCCTTTGCTCAGAAAGTTTATGCTTCATCTGAAGAGGAATTCAATTTAGCCATAAAAGATGCCCTTTCTGGTACAACACAGGAACAGTGGTGGACTACTCTTAAATCTATACTCTTTGGTGTAGATGCAATAGTTCCTCCTTTTCTCAAACAGGAGGCTCTGTAACTCACTGTCCAATGGAAAAGACACTCCTTTTGGCTGATGTTTTTGACAGTAAGCAGAGTAGTGAGAAGCTTGATCTTCCTCATGCCTGTTTTTCTGAAGCTAATGTGTTTGTGGTAGTTCAAGTCCAACTGATTACCGCCCAATTTCCATTACTCCCATATTTTCTAAAGTTTTTGAACGTCTTTTGGCAAAGTGTCTTAATAGGTTTGGTGAAGGTAATCATCTGTTCCCTAGTTTGCAAATTGTTTTTCCTAAAGGCCTTGGAGCATGGGATGCCCTTCTTAATATCTCCAGTGCTGTACAGAAATCCCTTGATTGTGATTAGGAAGTTCGTATGATTGGCATTGATTTTAGTGCTGCCTTTGACCGTGTTAATCATGAGGCCCTTGTTTTCAAACTCAAACAGTTGGGAGTGGGTTGGTTGTTTCTTAGCAGCATCATTGAATTTTTAAGTAATAAATTGCAAAGAGTTGTTGTTGATGGGCACCATAGTGAACATAGGAATGTAATGTATAGTGTTCCTCAGGGTAGTGTTTTGAGCCCATTTTCATACTATATGCACAT